>NC_047140.1:19564362-19791563 GCF_009829125.3 Periophthalmus magnuspinnatus
CCAACGATAAATAATGACCCTTATGACCCCAAAAATTATTGTCACATCTATCATGTATTGAACCATAAGTCGATATAGTATTTATTGTCATTAACTGCGTGGATGCGTATCCAGTCCAAACCCCCATGAGCTCATTGTTGTGCCGTTGTCGAACTGTGTTGTTGCTCCTATAGCACCAATATTTTTTATAGCTGCCCTGCTCCTCGTGGTGGTGCAGGTCCACATCACGCCTTTAGGTGTGTCTTGCTAGACCTGTGTTACGCCCAAAAGCGAGCCGTTTGTAATGGAAACGTTTCCACGCTGGGGGTGCCCCCAACTGTTTTGTGCCAAGGTGGCCCCAAGTGAACCGTGTCAGTGGAAATGAGGCTAAAGTGTGTGTGTGTGTGTGGGGGTGTGTGTGTGTGTGTATGTGTGTGTGTGTGTGTGTGTGTAGAAACACATTCTAATCTTTGAATTGAAAAAAAGAGTCAACTCCACTGTGCAAATACATTGTGGTGTCAAATAAGAAATATGACCAAATAAATTACCAAAAAAAGGCTACAGCTCTGGAGAGACATTGGTGGCATCCGTTTGACCATTCAAGAATGCCATATTTACTGCAAGTGAAAAATATTTTTCCAGCTGTCAGTAAATGGGAGAGTCCACAGCAGGAAAAAATCACTGCTACAACAATGCTTTATTGTATGCACTACAATGTTAGCCCTAAAGATTAACCAGATTATAGACTAGTTTGAAGGCAAAACCAGGAAGGCTGAACAAAACTATATCTTTCCATATCGCCAGCTCATGAAAAGATTAAATCACAAAGTTTACTATGTAAACTTTCTATTTTAGCACTGCCCTCTGGCTCCACTGTCCTCTGGATTCTCGTGTGCTATGAGTAAGGCTGCATGAGTTGTGAAAAAAAAAAAAAAAATCAGATTAGATCAGATTTTTCAGACAAGCATTACGATTAGATTAATGATTTCTTTTTATAATTGAATTCTGTTCTAAATTCACATTTTAAACATGTGCAGGGGAAGTGACAAAAAGAAATATGAACTGACAAACGAATACAAAAATCAACTTTCAGAACATGTTTGTACAGAACTAAACTACAGTTAGCAGTTTGTATGCAGAATAAGAAAGGGGGAAAAAAGCAATTTCGAATCGATTGTATTTAATGCAGAACGTTGCAGCCCTAGCTGTGAGCATAATAATATTGCAGTGTTTCATATTAGACATCTATGGTGTCATCCTATATATAGTTTAATTTTCTCAATAAACTGGTATGACAAATTGTAACTTTTGTTTGTTATCATAAGCAACTTTTCTATTTTAATAATAAATGTTTAAAGAACAGAGAATCTTTGGGCAACACATTTCATAGACTTTGATTATCACTTATGCAGGTTTGTTATTGACACAGAAAGTAAAAATGACTATTAGAGATATCAAGTTTATTCAGTGGATCGATTGATTTTTCAAGTCAGTATAACACAACTAAAACATTTTTTAGGTAATTTATTGTCCAAATAACTAAAGATTAAGATGTGATTACAGAAGGCTTCAATGATCATGATTTAAGTGTATTATTGATGAAAATCTGAAATTGTTTATTCTTTTTTTTTCCACATTTTGATCTAATAATACTCATTTTTGTTACAATGATTCCAGTTAATGGTTTCAGCCCTGACAATAATGTGTTAAAATTTAGGATTTCACATGTTGTCAATAATCATGAATAATCACTAAATCATGAATTGTCTCACAATGATCACTAAAAAACTAAAACACAATTTGACTTTGTGATAGACATTTTAATAGTAGATGTATGGATGTATGAACAATAAACTTCGCTGAAGGTCCAAAAGCAGTACAGCCTGTGTGTATGAAAGGAGATAGGAGGATCCTGGTTTGAACTGCCCCCTGAGCCTCAGTGTTGCTCTGCCTGTTTGAATAACATACAGGTTTGTCCAGACCAGCCAAGTATGTGAGCTCACCACATTTACATTGACTCCACACACTCCACAATGTAAAAGTAGTTCAGTTCACTTTGAATTAGTTTGTGTACAAATTGTGCTATACAAATACAAATTGTTGGGTTGAAAGACCATGGAAAATCTGACTGCAATCTAACAGTGACTCAGGGACTCTGATTAGACAGATATATATTAGAAAATGAAGATTCAGTTCAAAGTGAACCTTTTAAACCTGTCCAGGAGCATTTACATTTGAGAGAAGACAGAAATATAAATTGTGAAACAAAAACAATAATAAAATTAATTTTAGAACATGTTTTAGAGGTGTAAACAACATGGATATCCCATTTATTAAACAAGGTATTTTGTAATTTGCAGTACAGTATACTAAAGCTAGAATCAAAAGTAGATACTCATTTGAACAAGTATCAATATGCAAAACTCTGCCTTTTCTGAGTAGTTGACAAGTAAATAATTAGCCAAAAGGTAAAATTAAATACACTACTCTTGTTTTGTGCTGAAATTACGGTACCTTTCACAGTCTTAAAATCATCACCTAAGTAGTATCTTACCAGCACCAAGTATGGTGTGTTTAAATATGTACTGTAAAGCGCTTTGGATGTCTTGAAAGGTGCAATATAAATCCAATGCATTATTATTGCATTATTAAGACTACTTTGCAGATTATCGTAGATTACTGTATCCTTTGGGATTTCCTGTTGTGACACTTCAAATTCAAAATGTCTTTTGTTAATTAATCCTGCAGTCATAGTTCAGGTTCAAAGTCATGATTATTATAACACATCGGCTGTGCTCTATGACACAGGAGATTATCAGAGCAAAGTCAAGTCTGCGGTGATAACAGGTGCATCTAGGGTTCACATTTCTCCTATTCACAAGTGGGTATTTATCATTTGAGTTTCCTTTTGTACAACTTGTACAATGAATTATTTACTTCTAATAACAACAAAATTAAATCAAAAGTTATGGCTGTGGTCAAAACAAGAAAAACAAAAATTTGGTAACTAATTTCAACTTCTAATTTGGTTATTAACTGTATATTAAAGCAATAGTGCTCTTCTTAAGTACAATTTTATGCTACTCTTCAACATTTGAGTCTAACCCAGGAAAACTTACACCAAAGGGACACAAAGGCCCTCATAGCTCCATTGTTCTGGTCTTTGTGAAGCTGTAGTCGCCCAGTGCCTATGCTCCTCAACATTTGGCTGTAGTTTTTGTAAGGAGACCTATTGTTGACAGCAGGGGTTACGTTCACATGGAAATCTACTGGGCGTGATTGGGGTCTCTAGGGATACATCAAAACACAAGGGCGGGCAAACAAAACATTACCTCTGCCAAGACTTCAACCAGCTCAAATCAATAACACAGTGTATTAAACTATTATTTGAAGGTTGTCAAAAGTATCGAAAATCAGATACTAATCAATACTAAAACTAGTACTGAAACTAAATACTCACTTGAGCAGGTAGCAATACTAAAAAGTCACATTCACAGGACAGAAGTGAACCTTTCCTGAACAGCTTTAGAATAATCTTGAGCTATATCACTACAAGTATAAGACACATAGATGCCCATGAACCACTACGGGACCTACCTGGATGCCTGAGGAATTACAGAGATATAGCTCCACATGGTGATATAAAAGAAAGCACTACGATTAAATGCTGAAAATCACATTCTATTGTCTAAAGATAGAGAGTTTTCTGTTATCATCATTGTGGTATCAGAATGAGTATTGAGCATCGAGTCTATTTGTTGGTACTTATTGTATCGTGAGACAGTTCATATAAAGTATTATTGACCCTTTCTAAGATGACAGGTATGATTACATTAGGAAGTACTGGTATATGATTAAACAGATAATTGTTTATAAGTTGCTGATAAGTGTTGGGGGTTCATGATCTCACTATACTACAACATAAGACTGCATTGACAATATTCGTTTTGCCAGCACGTCTCCATCTTGAGCAGTATAAACGTATAGAATGCTGTGATGCCATCTGAAACCCAGCAATTATGGTATTAACAATTAGCGATGCCTTCTTCCCCAAATTACTTTCTATAAGTATGTAACACAACACTTCTTCAATGCTACAAGACTAGACTATAACCCAAGGACATATTTTTAATAAAGTTAAACATCAGTTGGGAATAAGCACATAATTTAGTTATAATGTGATCTTCATTGTAGGCAATAGGCTAACTTTACTGCTGTCTTAAATGCCTTTTAAAGACTCCTTTTGCCGAATCTGGTACACTGACAACAGCAACAGCTACAAGTATGAATAGAAAATATTGTGTACAGTCTTTTGTGTGAAAACCAGATAAAAGTAGTAACTGTGTCACTATCTCCTATCACAGAAAAAGATTGTATAGTAAATATGTGGCTTGTGAAACAGAAAATCAAAGTTTACATATAAAGACAAGGGTGTTATTATAAGTTGAGCACAACTGAGAAGACTTTCTAGTACTACAAGTATTATCTTAATTAACATGTTTATTAATTTTAAGGCCTGTATTTTTCTCAAATTCTTTTAAAATCATTTGTCTGACAGTGGTGTTTACAAAAATCAAATGTACTTTTTCCTTCATCAGGGAAACCCCCCACTGATCCCAAGAGACAGAAGCATGATTTGTGTACCATCTTGCAGATTTAAGCCAAATGGGCAGCCAAATTTAAACAATGAGTTGTAATACATAAAAAGCAGATAGTGTAAACATTTTGTACAAGGAAAAACTGCCTCAATGCCCGAGTTAAGAAAGTGAGAAGCTGCAGTGTAGAGCATTAATGTCCTTGTTTACAGTCTTAGGAGGTCAGGTGTCAAGATACAAAACAAAGCCAAGAAGCCACACACAAAAGCTCGTGGGAAATAGATATAATTATTGATTTATTTGACTAAATTGCTTCAACGTTCTGGTTAAGAGCATCCTTCCTTGGCCAAAGTAGTAGTTGAGTCCCTAGCTCACTTCAGAGGTGATAAACAAGTGTAGAACGCTTATTGTGCAATCCCATGTTTTTGACATATGTCCTATCTGTACAAATCACTAAAAAATAAAGCTAAGTAAAGCGATACGTACCCAGTAGTCCATGATGAGGCGGTAGATTCACAGCGAAGTGCCTCTTTGTAGCAGACGCCGGCGGATAAAGTCAACTGAAGTAGCTCCCAGCTCTGGGCACTCTGCTGCTGAGAGGAAGTGCCCGTAACTACACTGCGCATGTGCAAACGGGCAACGTTCAAAAACAGGAAATCATGGTACTTCTCTAATAAAATACTAACAATGCGATATTTTTAATTTATTTCGGCAATTAAATATTTCAACAACAAACCTGGCCCCAGATAAAGCGGAAGAAATCTCACAGATGGAACAATAAACTCAAAGAGCCTAATACAATAAATAGGTTATTACAGATAGAGTTGTACACACTTTGTAAACGTACTCTATAAATAAAAGGCATTTTCCTTAGATAGTGTAAAAACTCATACATATGATATGAAATATAATACTACGCCTACATGTGCCTTACTTGAGAGCATGGCACTTAATTTAAAATATGTGAGCTAGTCAGTAAACGCACCACTGATGAATGTGTGTATGAACTACGCCACTGGCTGTTGAGTTTTGGAAGTGCAAGCAAAAACAACAGAAAACAGCATCGCGTTTGTAGGCAAAAAAATTACAATGCAAACTTATCCTACATATTTTGTGCCGTGTTAGCATGTAAACTGGTCAAATGATTAATGGCGTTAACTAAGGCTAGCTAGTTCAAAACTCTTGCAGTTTAATATAATGTACGTCTTGAACGTCATGACGTCATCTGTATTCAAGTCAAAAGCCCGATGAGCACAGGCTTTCCTTGCCGGGTGCGGTGGCGCGCGCCTGTAATCCAAGCTACCGGGAGGCTGAGGCTGGCGGATCGTTTGAGCTCAGGAGCTCTGAGCTGCAGCGGACTATGTCGATCGGGTGTCCGCACTAAGTTCGGTATCGATATGGTGCTCCTGGGGGAGCCCGGGACCACCAGGTCGTCTAAGGAGGGGTGCACCGGCCCAGGTCGGAAACGGAGCAGGTCAAAGCCCCCGTGCCGCTCAGTAGTGGGATCGCGCCTGTGAATAGACGCTGTAGTGCAGCCTGAGTAATACAGCGGGACTCAGTCTTTTTATCTACCTCTTTATTTCACAAATCACAAACAGTGAGTACATTTTGGAGTTTTTAGTGTAATTTATGCAAATATTTTATAACTGATCATGCATCTTCCCGAATCCTTCACCCTTAGAGTGGGATTTTATTGGTCCCTTACCGCCTCCTACTGGACAATTGGACAATCATAGAGTTTATAGTAGTGGGTCTATTCCACACTATATTAAAAATATCACTCTTTAAAGATATCTCTCTTTAATTAGTTTTTTATAGGCCTTCTACTACAGGCCTTTGTGCTCTAAAATTAACGCTTCAGGAAAAGTGGCAATTACATTTCACTTGGTACTGCCTGAACATATAATACCATAATTTATGTGATGTTTTCTGCTGGTTATTTTTGAATCGTGTGTGTTATGTAGATCAACAGTGACCGCCAGCTCCGGCTCCAGAAGTAAGGCAAGACAAGTTTATTTGTATGGCACAATTCGTACACGAGGTAGTTCAAATGCTTTACAGAATAAAAAAGAAGCTAACGAGCTACATGGTGGGAACATGTATGTAACATAATGCTGTCGTTTGAAGTCCAAAAAACACATTTAAAACACAAGATTTAGCAAAATGCTTTAATAACATTTATTTTTAGCGTTTCTGAAGAGGTTTTAAATAAAATTAGGCTATAGGTTTTGTGGTCAATAGTTTTCACACAGTTGATCAGCCATGAGCTGTCTTTCAAACTTTTAATAGGCTAATTTTTTTTCGGTAATGTGAAAAATTAATGAGAACTTTTGTTTCGGACCGGGGTGTGTAGGCCTTTGTGAGAAAAATGCTGTTAATGCTGCTGAGAAGGGGCCTTTTGTCCAGTAGGAGGCAGTGAAAGACCAAAAAAACCCTCCACACTTCAACAGTGAAGGACTGAGGAAGGCAGAGGGTCGCTCATAAAATGTTTGCATAGAAAACTAAAACCTCTCGTGTGTTTGTTAAATATACGGGGACAGACAGAGACTGCAGCGCATTGTGCGCTCTGCTGAGAAGGTGATTGGCTGCAGCCTTCCATCTATACAGGACCTGTACGTCTCCAGGACTCGGGGGCGAGCAGGCCGTATAGCAGCTGACACCTCTCACCCTGGACATGGACTATTTGAGCCACTTCCCTCTGGCAGGAGGCTACGGTCCATTGGGACCAGAACCTCTCGTCATAAGAACAGTTTCTTCACCTCTGCCTGTCTCAACACTTTATAATATTTGCACAAAACTGGACACTTTATAACAACGGTCACTTTAATAAGTCATGTTTGCACTGTTGTTCTGATGCTGCTGTTGTATATATTTTTTACCTATAAGTATCTTTTTTTTTTTTTTTTTTTTTTTTTTACTTTGTGCATGCCCTTATTTGTATTTGTATTTATTCAGTGTGTTTTATGTTGCACTTTATCACCAAAGTAAGTTTCTAGTTTGTGAACTGTGTTCACAAACGATGGCAATAAAAGTTTTCTGATTCTGATTAAACCAATGGCCTTTCCACAAGTGTATGACGTCACACAGGTACTCTTCAAATGTCCTCGTGAGCTCTGTGCCTGTCGCCGGGTGCGGTGGCACGCGCCTGTAATCCAAGCTACCGGGAGGCTGAGGCTGGCGGATCGTTTGAGCTCAGGAGCTCTGAGCTGCAGCGGACTATGTCGATCGGGTGTCCGCACTAAGTTCGGTATCGATATGGTGCTCCTGGGGGAGCCCGGGACCACCAGGTCGTCTAAGGAGGGGTGCACCGGCCCAGGTCGGAAACGGAGCAGGTCAAAGCCCCCGTGCCGCTCAGTAGTGGGATCGCGCCTGTGAATAGACGCTGTAGTGCAGCCTGAGTAATACAGCGGGACTCAGTCTTTTCATCTACCTCTTTATTTCACAAATCACAAACAACTAGCAATGTAGAGGTTTTAGAGTTATTTGAGCAGATATTTTATGACTGATTCTGTGCCTTCACCAGTTCGTCACCGTTTAAGAGTGGGATATTTTTGGGATTTTTTTTGTCCCTTACCGCCTCCTACTGGGCAATCGTTTTAGAGTTAGTAGTATGTCTATTCCATAGTTCCATAGTCCACATTAAAATATCACTTATTAAAACTATGCCTCTCTTTAAAGACTTTTAGACAGGACTTCTGCTATAGGCCTTTGTGCTCGGAAACTAATGACTTGGAAAAATATATAATAATATCACTGATATGTGATATTTTCTGCTTGTTATTTCTGAGTTGTGTACTATGCGACTTTTCGTATTACAAATTAATATAAATTCACAGAAGAATTGCAATAACGTTCTATGTCCTTTTGTCCAGTAGGAGGAAGCGTAGGACTGATAAAACTCCACTCTTCAACAGTAAAGAACTGGGGAAGACACCGCATCAGTCATAAAATATCTGCACAAATAACTCTAAAACCTCTACAATGCTAGTTGTTTGTGATTTGTGAAATAAAGAGGTAGATGAAAAGACTGAGTCCCGCTGTATTACTCAGGCTGCACTACAACGTCTATTCACAGGCGCGATCCCACTACTGAGCGGCACGGGGGCTTTGACCTGCTCCGTTTCCGACCTGGGCCGGTGCACCCCTCCTTAGACGACCTGGTGGTCCCGGGCTCCCCCAGGAGCACCATATCGATACCGAACTTAGTGCGGACACCCGATCGACATAGTCCGCTGCAGCTCAGAGCTCCTGAGCTCAAACGATCCTCCAGCCTCAGCCTCCCGGTAGCTTGGATTACAGGCGCGTGCCACCGCACCCGGCGAAGAAAACCTGTGCTCATCGGGCTTTTGGGATTTTAATACGAAGTGACGTCACCAGTTAGCACTCCGAATCTGCGTGGCACCACCTAGAGACCGGAAATAGAAATAGCTGCCTCCATGGGTTCATGGATCGGTTCTATCACGTTGTTATATTTTTGTATATTATTGTGTGATATTCTAGTTTAATAAAATAAATGCATGAAATCTATTTAGGCAAGGCAAGTTCATCAGTATAGCACAAAGTAAAGTAAAATAATTCAAAGTGCTTTACAGAATAAGAAAGACATTAGACCTACTACATAGATTGCTCATTTGGCAAGATAAATATCTTGAAATCATTTTTTCTTGATAGGTGTATGACGTCACACAGGTACTCTTCAAATGTCCTCGTGAGCTCTGTGCTTGTCGCCGGGTGCGGTGGCGCGCGCCTGTAATCCAAGCTACCGGGAGGCTGAGGCTGGAGGATCGTTTGAGCTCAGGAGCTCTGAGCTGCAGCGGACTATGTCGATCGGGTGTCCGCACTAAGTTCGGTATCGATATGGTGCTCCTGGGGGAGCCCGGGACCACCAGGTCGTCTAAGGAGGGGTGCACCGGCCCAGGTCGGAAACGGAGCAGGTCAAAGCCCCCGTGCCGCTCAGTAGTGGGATCGCGCCTGTGAATAGACGCTGTAGTGCAGCCTGAGTAATACAGCGGGACCCAGTCTTTTCATCTACCTCTTTATTTCATAGACTACAAGTTGAAACACAGTGGTCTTTCTTTGGGTTTATTTTTCGTCTCATGTTTCCATAGATCCATGCTTATATTAGGATATAACTTGAGTCCTCTTGATGCAGTGACCCGACCATGCACTGCCCCCTAAAGGCGTTTAGTGGTAATAACATTTCCTCAGTTTTGTCCCGTTTTGTCCTCGTGCTCTTCACTGAGCATTCTGATTGGTTATTGTTGATTTTAGCTGTGCTTTGATTGGCTCCTTCGCCTGTCACTCAAAGCTTTCCGGGGTCATTTCAGTCCGCCGCAGACGCTGTGGATCACGTACACTTCTCCTGTTGTTTCGGTCTGTGTTTCTTTATCAAAAATAATGGCCTCACGTCTGTTGCTTCGAGCCTGTGTCCTATCCACACAGCATCTGAAAAATAATGTCGCCATCAGACCACTGCAACGCGCATTTGCCACAGCTAAAGGTATTTTTATTAGCCGTATATCAGTGTAATCTTCTGTAAATATAACGCTGTTCACGGCGCTGGTAACGTCAAGCTAAACTTCACCGTAGTTTACTCTGCAGTGTTGGCAATTCTTATGTGGAATTTCATGGGCAAATCTAGTTAAATGTGCGATTTAATATATATGTATGTTTTATTTACGTATTAAACTATTTCTAACTTCTACATTTTTGTTCCATTTCGTTTTTAAATAATATAATTAAACCATGAAGGTCGTAGGGGATTTTAATATGTCGCCCATGGAAGTACCACCTTCTTTTTGACGTGTACTGGATTAAAGCCAAGTTTCAGGCCAGTCAGAAGTTCACAGCAAGTTTATATTGAAGCTACAGTGTGGATCATTGATTGTTTTAATGTTGTTTTAGATAATATGTTAAATGTTTATTTATTTTAAGGAATACCCAGTGATGAGGAGCAGGCTACTGGCCTGGAGAGAAGGGCCCTGCAGTCTCTCAAGGGTGGGAAGGTACAAATCAATTCTTGATCTTTTCAGACCATTTTACATAGCAAATTTTTCACCCCAAAATAACTATGCAGCCGACAAGGAACCCCCATACTGCTAAATGACTGTGCCCGCTCCCTACTAAACCAGTGATGTGGGATGAGGCGTTACCTTAAACATCTTGGCTCCAGGGTGGCTCTTTGAAGCGGAGTATCATAGCAATCAAATTCACCCTGTAACCGCTAGCCTTAATGAGCTTCATTTGACTGGACCCTAATGCTATGGGTGATATCACACTCATTTCTGTGTAGACTCTGCACACCTGACTGTGCCACAGGTGCATTGGAGGAGTGGCACTTGGCTCTAAGTGAGCTTTTGTGTTCACTTATGTTTTGAGTTATTGTGTCATTTTTCCAACATTTGCAAGATTGCATGGGCAGTGCAACAGGTAAACTACATGAGTAGGCACGCATGTAATGACGCCCCTAATGGTGAACTTCTTTCCAGTAAAAGGGTGACCGTAATGAGAAGTCTTGGTGGTGTTATGGCACTGAGTGCAACTGCTGCATCTATAATTACCAAAAGGAATAGGGACAAGGAGTTTGCACGTTTGGTATATTCCTGCTGTGGGAACAATCTGAATCTACCAAGGCGTCTCTCAGGTCACACTCACTTACTCCATTTTTGTGGTCTGGACACTGGTTTTACCTCTCCCAAATCATGAGAGATAATCCATGATGTGTGGGATTGGCAGGTGGATTAGCCAATGAGGGATATGCATGTATCAAAACAAATATGTCTGCTTACAAGCAAAAAGAAAAGGGAAAAAATATCAGTGTTTGCAGAATCTGTAAGAGAAGAATTAACTCTGTTAATCTGAGAGGAATGTTTTTATTTGTAAATCATAGGTGATCAGTGAACTCCTTTGTTTCACATATTTTACTGAAATAAACAAATCTGTTTGCGTGTTGGAACCTGGCTTGAGATGCAACAGGGGGAGTGATGACCAGCTTGATATTTCTCTGTATATAAAATGCAAAGAGCTAGCATTTTGGACTTGCCATGCAAACTTTATTCACTACACCACGACCATCCGTTTTGAATACTTTCTTTCTAATTATTGAAATATTTTCTCTGTAGGACCCTTACAGTATCCTGAAGCCCAAAGTCTATGCTGGAACCAAAGAGGACCCCCACATTGTGCCAAGCATCAATGACAAGAGGCTTGTCGGATGTCTTTGTAAGTTTAAATCTGCCAAAATGCTGATGCTCCTATGAATTTGATGGCCCCGAGGGTAAAGTTGGGACTGTCCTTTTTAATACTCAACTTAAGATCTTTTACTCTTGTGCTGTTGTGCCGCATCCTCTTTAACTTCACAGGGCATGTCTGTTATTGACTACAGCCTATTAAGTCAGCTTGTAGTTTTGACCTTTCTATCAGTCCCAAAGCATATTAGAAGATCAGCTATGTGAAGAAAGACTGTATTTTGATTGAAAATGCAAAATACAGTAACACTTGCATTGCCTCTGAAATCATATACATTTTTAATTAGAAGTACAATTTTGTTTCTGTGCTCTTTATTCATTTATTTTATTTATAGGCATTAAGTCTAAGTCAAAAGCTTCATGTTGACTCTAAAATGATTTGAACAGGCATTGCATTTCTAGACTCTCAAATATTGTACTAGTTTTAATCATTGGAAATGCCAATTATATGCCTTCTTTATAGCTCTGCAACACATGAAACAAAACAAAGCTCAAAATGCTATGTTCCACCTTGTGATATCACGAAGCAGTAATCTTCAGGTTGACAGCTACCAACTATCTTTTTATCTTAAATTCAGTAGTGATAGTACAGTAGTAGTAGAACTTGGTAATCCCATGGCTAAAATCTTCCAAATGATTCTAGTGAAGGTGTATGGAGTTTAAAAATAGTTTGGAGTACTTTTTGTACTATGAGATGACATCACAAGGTGGAGTGTTTTCTGTTTGAGAAGAACTTGGCCTAAATATGTAGAGTTGCATTATAGCATAGATCAAAAAAATGGCATAATATGGGTCCTTTAATTCATTATATATTTTGTAGGCCTATTTCTGAAATGTACCTTTTATTTGTCTAGGTGAGGAGGACAACACTGCCATTGTGTGGTTCTGGCTTCATGAAGGAGAGATGGCACGCTGTCCCTCGTGCGGCTCTCATTACAAACTGGTGCCTCATGAACTTCCGCACTAAACCGCCCCATGCTGGCCCTACTCTCCAATGACTGCACTTCAGTGTCCACTGTACAGTTTATCAATAAAATAAATAGTATAGATAAAAAGTCCACATTCTGCTGAGTTGGTTCTTCAGATTTTGGAATTATGTCACACACAGGATGTACTTTTTCTTCAAAAACACATGTTAATATAGGGATTTTGACGAAATATTTAAGGTTAAACTAAATAATTTAGCAAGACATTTTCAATTTATAAATACCAATGATTCTACCTGCCAAGTGGACATTTGGTGGATGCAGGGGTGGTAGATTTTTTTGAGGGTTATAATTTTTTAAGGCTGCATAATTCTAGCCATGTAACTGCACACATCCCATTGTCCAAATGCACAGTTGTTGTGAGTAGAGGAAGAAGCGGACAACACCAAATCGTTGGCTCTGATTGTCCAGAGCTCAGGGAACATGGACTGCACTTTAAAATTCGGTTTTACATTAATGTTAAAATTTTGTATTAAAATGTTTCTGAAGTATCTTGGACTCAGGTTAAACTAAATCACAAAATTGTACTCCAAGCAGAGGTATGGTATATCATTGTCCTGTGAGGTTCATCTGGTCTTCAGTTTAATATTCTTTTTGCAGACCATGGTTAGGTTTGTTTTCATACCTGACAGTTTCGACTGCTCACTAGTGGTCTTCCTCAGAGTGGTCACGTGACATTGCTGTCACGTGTCTGGTCAGCTGATTTAAACAGGTTTTTGGTGGTCTTACTACTGCTAGAGCCAGGTTTTGGAGTCGGCTTGGTAACCAAAACCTGTTTAAGAGGAAGACAGATAGTAGGCTGATGAAACTGTCAGGTATGAAAAGAAAGTAAATTTTGGTCTGGAAAAAGAATATTAAAATGAATGACTACATCATTACAAATAATAATCAAAGCTATAGGGACCTCTAGCAAACCTTTGTTGACCTGATATAATACCTCTTGTTTACCTATTATTTGATGTTACATGTCCTACAGACTCTATAATATCACTTCCAATAGTTTGTACTGTAGTTTGTTTTAAAGCAAAATCACACAACCTTTAAATTATCATCAAAACAGAATTTATGCTGAACATAAAGTATAAGATTACATTTGAAACACTGGATGCTACACACCACCATTAACAGCTGTAAATACATTTCCTCTGGTACATTTGTCCAGTAGTCAAAACAAGCTCCACTAAAGCAGTACTTTATTCCCAGTTTACCACTTTTCACATGTTTTACAGGTATTAATGCTGTTTTCTATATACCATTTTTATAGCAGTAGTGCTGCTTGTCATTCAGATCACATCCAAACCAATAAAAGCTTATTTACAACAGCCTTATCAAACTGAACCTCTTCACAGAGCAGATGGAAGAAACTCAAAACAAAGATGATTTCAAGTCTAGCCATCCGATTTATTATTAGCATATCCCTTTATCAGACCGGGAACTGTGCATGACCCCTATTTCTGAACAGTCTTTTTATGCGAGGTTGAAGCCCTGGTTGTGGTCAATAGCCTGCAGTAGTTTGGAGCGGAGCGTGTCCAGGTTGGTGTATTTGGGCAGGTCCAGCAGGTTAAAACAGGTGTGGGCCACGGGGAGGTAGTGCTCACCTCCTCCCGTCGGCTGGATCACCAACTTAAGACTCTTCATGCCCAAAATAGGGATACGGTCGCTTCCTGTGAGGAACACTGTAGAGACAAAATGTTATGCCAAAAATATTAGTTAGAAAATTTGTTAAAAAGAACTGTGGCACAGTCATAAAACTACCCAAAAGCTAATCAAACATTAGTCAACGTTAACCAACAGAGGTGCGTGATGTAACTTTTCTGTTGGTGAATACAGCACTCCACCTGCTTTTAGGTTTTCACACTGCTACTAGTTAGGCTGTCGTAAAAAGGCATTAGCTCTGAGAGCAGCGTGCTTGGGTCAGTGTGAATCAGCCACATTCTGATTCACATTAAATGGCCGCTCTGAGACCACCTGTTTCAAACGCTCTCAGCACATATAGTGCCACCAGCACATATAGTCCTTGCAGTGTATTTCAATAGAAAAAAATGGATAGTTTAAAAAGTGATGGTTACTTACATAGAAATTGTTTTTTCTTCTCTAAAGGAAGTTCATGAAACGCCTCCCAAAACAGGCGTATAGTCGGGTGTTCTGCCCAGTACTCCCCTTTATATTCTGTAGTCTGTTACAAAAATAAAAAATCAGTTAGTTTTGTTTTCATATCAAAACAAATTTAAAAACATAGGCTGCATCTGAATGCCTAAACAATTTTGGTGGCTGTAAAAATAGTGGTCGACTCAAAATTTACCACAATGCACTTTGAAAAGTACAGTACAGTACAGCAAATGTCACTGGACCACAATGCATTATGAGAGTTGGAAAAAAACAGACATCGAACCATAGAACAATGTTTATTCACTCAATGATTGCATATACCCTTTGTACTAGTAGGGCATTTTCTTATTTTGTGTAGTATTAGGCCTTTGTGATAACATTTGAGCTGTAGTTAGTTGAATAATTTACATCAATGACACATTTCAATGCTAGAACTAACAACTAAAGTGTTTAATTGTGCTATTTATTTATTGTTGGCCACATTTTGACAATGTGGTTCACTTCTTAGACAAAAAGTTCACTGAGATAATCCTGCTTTACAGATGTTGTGTCAGTGGTATAAAGTAGTTCCAATATTATCGAGTATTGTGATACTTTTCTGCAGCATTAAAATCACACTTCAAATGTGTTATCATGACAGGTCTAACAGGTTAGAGTGGACATTCAGACACAGTCATATATTTTCTCAGCCCAAACCTTCTCCAGCTCAGTCCAGTCGTAATTGGTGTTGCCAATAACCATTGCCTGCAGCTCGTTGGGTTGAAAAAGTTCCAGGACTTTTCCTCCACAGACTTTGTGAAATCCAGCGTAAAAACACTCAAACAGAGGCGCCACTGCTCTGTTGAACACGTAGTCTACATACGCATCCACAAACTCCTGTCTATATAGAGACAAATATACGATACAGATTATACAGTACAGATTGAAACAACTTCAAACAACTCATGTCAGCAATACTTACTTAATACTTTTAAAATCACAGTCTACATTTTAGTATTATTATTAATTTCTTTTCATTTTGTTCACTTACAGAGACAATAACATTTTTTTCCCCTCATAAATATTTTAATCGGTAAAATGCAGTTGTATTTTACAGTTGGGTGGGCAATACTATTATTGACTAAAACAAATCTTTTTTTCCCAACAATAAATGGCATTCCTTCAGAAAAGTGCCAGAACATGCCTTGAAATTTTATGTTTTGGTTGAGGTTTTATAGTAGACAATGTGAACAGACTGTAAAATAAATGTCAAAATATAACCCTTGTTAGGAAGATTACAAAGCATGTTTATGTTACTCTTTTTGCAGCTTTTTAACAATCTATTTTTTTATAGACAATATGAACAAAATTGTATATATTTGCATACCTTAAAAAAATAAATGACTATATTTCACACTGTACTGTTTGTACCTGTTTGATTTGGTGACATTGACATCTTCTCCGTTCGGCACCAACTCCAGGACTTCAGTTGCACCGAAGTGTTCCTCTGTGATCTGAAAGAAAAAAACAAACATTTCAGTACATTATCTCATTGATGTGAAAACATGTTGAACAAGAAGTGATTTCTGATAGGCTGGTTTAAGGTGTGACCTGTGTAGTACAAGAAATTTAAGAGAAATTATAATGGTTTAGTGAAAGGACTTGAAGGTGCACTATGTAAAGCCCACCGCCTGCTTGTCTTGTAATATTTGAAATATTCACAAAATTGACTGGCTATGTAAATTAGTATACCTATTATATCGTAAGTATTTTTTAAAAATCTTACAGTGAAGTTTAAGCAGAAGGTCTCCTCCAGATCATCCTCTGTGTAGTCCAGTAACTGCTGCAGACTCCTGTTTATACGAAAGTCAGGATAAAACACATTTAGAGAGGAGCAGACAATAAGTATTTCTATTTATGAAATATTTTATATAATCACATTTCAGTTCTGTCATGTATTTCTATCCTAATAGTGCTGTACATCTTCTGACCTTCCCACATCAGGCATCAACTCTTTAAGGTCCTCCAGTGTTGGTTTCTTCTTTAGCAATTTCTTATACAGCGCCACTGGGAAGTTCAACTCAACTATTGTCAGATTATATATGGCCAAACCACAGATGACCCCGATCAGGTTAAACAGGTCTATATCCTCAAAGGTCTGCAGGAAAAACAAAGACAACTTGAATTCCTGTCATATTAATTTTATACTGGATCTAAAGGATTTCCAATATTACACAAAATTAATTCTTGTGAGCTTTAAGCCAAGTTATAATGTTATTACCTCATCAAATACATATCTGGAGTTGTGTTTTTTAAATCTTCCAAATGATTCTAGTGAAGGTGTATGGAATCTAAAAACAGTGGAGCACTTCCTGTATTAACACATCATCACAAGGTGGACTGTTTTCCGTTTAAGAGTCTCAGCCTGAATATTCAGAGTTTGTGTATTAAACATGTGTGAATGAAACAAAAGACAACTCCGGGTATGTTTTTGATGTGAAAACAACATTATAATATAGATATAAAAACAGCGTAATATAGGCCTTTAAGTATAAACAAACCTTGTGTGAAAACCATATGAGCCGTGAGTCCTCAAAGTATCTGAACATGCCGTATTTAGGATCCAAAAGCTCTTTCATGATCAACAGGAAGAACTCTTTCCTCACTCCTCCAGCATCGACCGCCTCCTCGCCCACGAAGATCACCTGCAATTACACAGCAAGGGATTTATATTGCATTAGACTAATATGTTCAAATCATATTTTATTTACTGATAACAACAGTGACAGGACAATGACAAAAATATTTTACATAATGGTAAAGGTGCATTATGTAACTTTTCTGGTGGATGTCTGCTGTCTGCTTATCGCCATAAGGATGTTATTGCTTTGTCTGGAATCCGCCACATTATGGCATTTAATTTATCCAGCTGACATTTATTCAGTTACAGTTACTGTTTTTATGGTCACCTCTCCACAGATCTTAACTCCAGAGATAGTTAAACACTTTGGCAAAGCAATAACATCTCCATGGAGACAGCAGGTGGCAGATCCTCCACCTCCTCCACCTCCTCCTCCTCCAAAGTTACACAGTGGACCTTTAAAGCCGTTTATGAGCAGTAAACCCAAAAGGGCTCTCTATGATTTGTTCCTGGTTGAATTGGGACAACATTGCTGTTATAGCCATTACAGTCCAACTCGATATAGCTGATCAACTACTTGGAAGTTCGCTGACACCGTGAAATCACATATATAGAATAACTTGGTACTGTTTTCAAGAATTGTATTGTTTTTCATTTTAACCTTATTGACTCTTAGTAACATTATTTAGTACATACTTAGGTCACTTGTTACCTTGAGGGGCTTTTTGTAGTCCACATTTTTTGATTTCCTCAGGACCTCCATTGTGTCTCCGACGATGTTTTCTCTGCGGACGATGAGGATGAGGCAGGGATTCACCGACTCCACCGTGGGAAGAAACATGGAGCTAAAGTTCTGCATCTGTGCCTGGTCCACTGCCATCTGACACAAAACAAGACCATAACCTTGTTAGAAAAGGACAATAATAAGGCTTAAAAGAAAACTATTATTTTTAAACAATTTGTTATACTGTTTTTATGCTGCTGATAACATGGATCTAAGTACAGTCTTTCATTTCTCTGTATCCTTCATAGTGAAATAACTTCTGGTTCAAAGGAAAAAGTTTGTCATAGTAGTTAAATAGCACAATATAACGAGTTATATTAGAGTTGTTCAATAAACAAATTTTCATCAAATCAAGATCTAGTTGTTTCAACTCTAGTATAAGTACGGTTTTGAATACATTTTGTGCTACACTAATAAAAAACCTGTCTTGTCTATGTTCATGAAATTATCTGAATACTGAATGCCATATTTTGTTGTATTTAATACAGAAAAATAAAATACAATTGAAAACCCTAAATGTTTTGGCCTAAAAATGTAATCTAAATGTCCTAGTTCATATTGTAGAAGAGCATTGGTAAGAATGAAATAGAAACGTGATATTATACAAACTATTAAATGTGCAAAACATAGCAAAAAGGGCCCAATAAACCAAATATGCTGCACACATCTCCAATTTAAGGAAATATATAGAAAATAATTCCAACTCATGTATTTGTTACTTCACCTGCATCTGTAAAACTGCATCAGTCTGAAGCAGAGTGGTCTTTGCTGGTGCATCAAATACAAATGGATACCTGCATAAAGTCACCAGACCATCATGTCCCTGAAAAATAAATATTAAAATAAATACAGGAATAATTAAGGTCTCTATAAATGTAATAATTATCAGTATCAGTATGAGAAACTTACCATGGGATACATCTGCTTCTGTATCCACATGACATAATCATTCCTTATGTCTATGAGGTTGTCCAGTTCATGAATGTAAAATTTATCATACTGGATAATCTGCCCAGTTTTCTCATTTACCTGTCACAAAATATACAGTAGAAATAAGTTTAAGGCCAACTTTGAGTAATTAAATGGAATGACATAACATTTGGTGCATTAAATACAATAAATAAAGGTATATTTAATTGTATAGTTTGTTATTCTGAAGTAAAATGTAAAAAAAATATACACACACATACATTATATATTATATATATATATTATATATATATATTATATATATATATATATATATATATATATATATATATATATATATATATATATATATATATATATATATATATATATATATATATATATATATAAATAATGAGATTTTGGTACATTCCAAAACTCCAGATTAAGATTCCATTGGAAAATTTTGTGTGCATACAAAGTGCATTTTTTTCTTGATGATTTCAATAGGCACAAAGGTTGTAGTTAGCCTTGGGCCAAATTTATAGAGATTTTATCACTTATATTGGAAATTGCAATGGCTGATACTGGGTCTCCAGCTGTGTTTACACTTGCACAAAAACCACATTGAAATTGGGACTAAACTGGGATGACGTGGAAGTAATGCTAAACCAGGACTGAACCAGGACCAGAACAGCAAAAAACAAGTCATCAGGACTAAACTAGGGCAGAACACTTATTCTCTGGCTTTTAACACGGCATACTGCTATCAGTTAATTTCTGTCTTTTATTTTATTTCATATATACAAAGAACAGTTTAGTTTCAGGCCAGTGCTTAGTACCATATGCAGTATCTCCAGCAGTCGCAGTGATGTGTCTAAGAAACAGGAGAATATCCTCTGCTCCACCTGAGGGATTCCCATTTTGTGCATCTGCAGCAGGTAAACCACAACCTCTTTATACACCTCCACCAGGTGCTGGAAGACTGGGGGCTCCAACCGACTCCACCAGTTTCCTGAAATAATAAGACAACTAAAGATATTAAAAAAAACATGACATGTTTTGGGAAATAACGAGAGGAAAAATGATTTTGACAAACTTATACTTGCCCCTTTGCTATTGTATTTGGCAATAGCGTTTTAAAGCAGTTATATTTGTGGGACAAATGTAATTGTGAGTAGCTAAAAATGATTTTTTTTCATGTAATAAAAGTAAAATTTTGTAAAGTACAAATATAATGTAAATGCAGATCTCTCAAAAGAGATCGCTGCGCACTGTCTGTATATAATTATAAAGCATTTTTATCATTCGCAAACAAGTAACTAAAGCTTGCGCACTGTTAACATGCTAGTTTTTGTTAGCAGTGGTGTGACCATAAGACTCTGTTTGGTGTTTCTGAAAGTTGTGAAAAACTCAATATTTAGAATGCTAGGAATGCTTAAAATAGGTTTGGACAATTGCAAACCTTTATTCCCAAACCTACCTAGCACTTTGAGAGGCGGGTCTTTCAGGCTGATGACAGATTTAGCAAAGGGGATGGTAATGGTCACATAGTTGTTCCTGTCTCTAAAGAGGGGACACTCGGGCAGCGTGAGGTAGAGTCTGAGGGCTTCGATGTCCGGGGGAGAGCTCGGTAATCTGGGAATCAGGTTCTTTTCCAGATTGGCAGCAATCTATAGGTGGAGCACATCATGTTATTCAAAGTATGAAAAGATACCATGGTTTGCAGTGAATTTGCAGTTCTGGCATTTTTATTTAGGCAAGTAATTATTTTCTTCTATTATAGACCGTGAAATTATTCGCTTTGCAACATTACATTTCAAGCTTTATGCACCAGACAGATTCTATTCAAGAATTCAATTTCAAAATTCATGTAAGTTGTAACTCTAAAACTAGGTCCATCTCAAAAGCTCAATTTTAGAGGGACACCCAAAAGGTTGATTCTAAAACTCTAACCAAAAATTCAGATATAAAATCCTGATAAATTTTAAAGTTCAAAATTATAGCCTAAAGTTCAGTTTTAGAGTTCTATCCCAAAAGTTTTCAAAATTCACTCCTAGAAATACATTTATAGTCATTTGATATAACGGTTTAACTATCTCTTGTATTAAAATATAGAAATATGATATGAACATGTAGCAATCAAATTTCAACTAATTGCCTTTAATTTAATTGCCTCTAATATACAGTTAGAGGGGTCAAATCTGACTTGGATTAGTTGAGAATACCAACTCTGTTTGATCATGTTTAATATACTAAACCCTCCAGTGAAATGGTTCCTATCAACACTGACCAGTTGTGAGATCTCGGGGTGATCTTGTTGAATGAGTCGATCAAACAGGAGTCGAGCCGTGTTCATGTCGACACCTGAACATTTACCACTCGTGCTGTAGTGATCCGGGTTACTGTGGAAATTATAAGCACATGCACTAAAAAACAGCACCGATAAGGCAGACATGGGCAGCTCAAAAGTGTTGTCAAAAGCATAATAGTAAATAATAAAACTTATAGAAATTTTAAGATGCCAACTACTTGTCAGCTGAAAATCAGGTAATGCTGCTTTAAAAAGATAAAGAACAAAAAAATTCCAGTTGACCCAATATTGTTTTGAATTATGATGGTCATAATGTTATGGCTGATGTAACATAATAGATTTACTGCACAGACAAGTCCCTTTATACTAAAATCAATAAACCTCCAATACCAAGATCTATTATTCAAAGCACAAATGTTCTGTGGCATTTATAAAAACTCTCTCTGAAAGCTCCAATTCATCAGAGGCAGATGATCTCAAAATCCCAATAGTCCAATTACTTATAAGTAAGAGCTTAAACTGATAAAGATTAGAGACAGTAAATAATGTAACGTGTGTTTACCTCATGGAGAGAAATGATCCATTAAGACAACTCGCTGACGAAAACACAAGTTCAATTTCACTACAGAAACACACAAAAATGTATTAATAACAAACAAACCACAGCTCTGAGTATGTTTTTGAGGAGGCAACAGCATTAAACATGCCTTAAAGTCAACTGAGTATAAAATAGGACCTTCACGTGATTCGCACAGAAACTGGTAAAGCAGCATTTCAGTATTTTGAAATAATTTACAGAAAGACTGGAATCTCAAAGAACTGGTTCCAGTAGTTTAGTTTAAATTAATGCTGAAGCGTTTGGAAATGAGATCTATGGTTTGTAACTTTTTGTGATGTGATACTCAAGTTTTTTCTTAGATTGGTAGGAAAATAATTGAAAATATGTTATGTTATAGTTTAACACTGATCAGGTGACAAATTGAGAAGATTTTTTGTTTGTTTTTAGTTTGTTTTTTTTTAGTTACACAACACTATGGTTGCTAGAAATACTTATGTCACATCTGCTGCCCATGTGCAACAAGTAAAGTAAATCGTAAACTTCTAAATTTCACTAAAGCAATGAACAAACTTGACAAACTTGGGAACACTAGGTAAGATTTTTTGTTGACATAATTAAATTTAAGATTTGTCCATGTTTTAGTGAGATTAGTAATCTGATCCATCACTTTCTTTTTAAGTAGGAGTAGTTTCAGTTGAGTTTAGTTTTGAGCTTTACTTGAATTTCCATAAAAAATAATCAAACATTGATGGAGGTGTAATAGTCAACTTACTTGGTGATGTCCAGCGGCAGTCGTCCTGATGAGTACGAATGCCATTTCTGAATCAAATCCCCATCTAAGGTGCAAATCTTTCTTTGGCCGTTCGGTAATTTTTCATTGTCTGTAACTGGAGAACTCTGTCAAAAAAGAACAAAAATCCAGTGTAAACACAGAAATGTATAAGAGCAAAATGTATCTGAATGTATGCAGGCAGTTACATTTGAAGTTCGATAGTGGGCAAAGCTCTGATCTCCTCCAGCGTAGATCATTTTGACAAGGCAGCATTCCCCTGACTCTGCAAGACAGTTAGCAGCACTATGAATAAAGCGGCATAATGACAAACCTGAGTGGGAACGCCTTTACACGGAACTGACCTGTAGCTTGACCTGGTGGTGTCACCTGCTTGTCTCTATGGAAATACATGAAATTCCATGAAGACAAGCAGGTGAAAGACCCTCTACCACAAAAATTAGACAGTGTACCTTTAAGTCTTTGTTGTTTTTTTCTTTATTTAAACCACTGCAAACACTCTAACCACAGTCTCCTCCTCACCCGAGTCATTGTTCCCATGGTCGTTGGGGGTCCAGGGCCCTTTGACTGAGGCGGGGCTCTTTCTGTTGGAGGTGGTTTTGAGGCCAAGCTGTCCATTTCCTCCGAGGCCAAACGAGTACATCTTACTAGATGAGGGAGTGTATGCCAAAGTGTGCTGCCTGGAAAAAAACAAAACAAAAGCATAGATTTAATACTTGCCGTTAAAGGTGCATTATGTAACTTTTTGGTGGTGAACTTTTCTATGCCTGCAATGCTCCACACTACAGCGTTACTCTTATCCAATTTCTTCTTTAAGACCATAGTATGCAACATTGTAGCCAAAAATAGACCAAAATGAAGGCATGTTTTTATTTTTGTTTACTGAACTGTAAAATGTGCATTCTTACATTGAGCAGGCTTGCATCTTCACAAACCTGACTCTTATTTGGCCTGGACGAGGGCCTTCTGCTTGTTTCCATGGAAATTATGTTCTTTTGGCCATAATCCATCTCCATGGAGAATGTTCTTAAATATAGCTTTAAGTTTCTATTCCCATGGAAGATGTTGCTCCATTTCCTCACCTGCCACATGCGATCTGCGTGACTACATTTCCCATGAGCTCAAAGACTTTTCTGGGGTTGATCTCGTGGTTTGTCGAGTTGTGTCCCAGCTGCCCGTAACCTCCCGCTCCAAATGTAAACACACCACCCTCCTGGAAAACAAATACAGGCACATTTTAACCTTACACAACCACAAGGTCAAAACATTATAAGGGCAAATACAAGCTTCAGCTTTCTAAAGTGAAACTAAACTCACATGCACACAGAAATCTAATTATTATCAGATTTCTGGACATTTAAGATTATCTAAATGACATGACATGTAAACCTCAAAAGTAAACGGAGGGACTATGATCAGAAAGAAACTAGATGATTTTACTCCTTACATTTCTTTAGAATACTCTTATGATTAAAAAAAATCAGATAACCACATTTAGAGTGTGCATGTAACTGCAGCCAGAGTCATGAATGAGTTGTTAGTTTTATTCCAAGTCAGAGTTGAGAAATCTGTTTTGGCAACTTGACATTAAGTTTCAAATGGACAGTATTTATGTTTGAACATAGGCCATCTAATGCTCTTTCACAGTGAACTATACGCATTCTGTTAAATTAATTGGTCACTTTATTTAATTATTATGGATTAAGAGTTAACCACCATCTTAATATCATCATATATTACACTTCATAAATATGGTATTTAAGTGTTTGACATATGATAGAGCTTTAACAACAATCTACTTTGGAAAATATTGTTAAAATTATATGAATAAAGGTAAAACACAGCACAAATATTCTATTAAAAACCACAAGTACCTTTGTGAGAACCGCCGTATGATCCTCTCCACAGCAAATATAAACCACTCTCTGTGATCGCAGCGACTTTAACAGAGTAGGGAAGCATCGATCTAATGGAATAACAATTTAGATACATTTACTTAGTGCCAAAACCAATTAATTTCATTGTTTGTATCATTTTAAATACATCAGCATGTCAGTATATTGTATGGGTAAGACAATATTTTTCAAAGAAACCTAAAAACTATCTACAAAGGTCAAAATGAATCATCCCACTATGTCTTGCATATTAAAGCTCTGCCTCCTACATAATAGTATTAAAGGTTTATGAAATGAAACTTTCTGTACAATATTGTAAACATGGCAAAATCTGAAAGTTAATGTGACATAAATAGTCAGGTTAAAAGCATGTAAAGTTTAGGATTACTTTTTGCAGTATAGATTGAATTTAATTCACTTTTTATTCTAAACTACTTACAATATTTTTCTAGTTCTTGCAATTACATAGTGATTTATATAATCTCAATAATCAATTAACGGAATATTCATGACTTTTGGAATTGAGCAGCACTACCATTTTGAAACTTAATATAACACATTTGATGTATTTACTGTAGTGTCACGATACTAAAACTTCAAACTCAATGTTGATACCACAGTGATGAAAAAAAACAAACAAACAAAAAAACAAAACATTGAGACATTAGAATGTAAATTTCAGGATAAATTAATAGTGCCTTCTTTAAGTTATCATGTGGTTCTATACTGGTGTTGATAACGTTCAAGATTACTCTAAAACTGAGTAAAATGTTGTCATGTTTATAGATTTTATTTTTTTCCAGTATTAATACTTAAATTAAGTATCTATTTTCAATATAGGTTTTAGTATTGATTAGTATCTGATTTTTGATACTTTCGATAACCCTACTTTACTGTTGAGATTTTCATACAGATTTTTTACATTTAATTAGGGCTGCATAAACTTATCGAAATCGCAATATTGGATAACGTAATAAACAATATTGTAAAAAAATATTATATTGCACCATGTATATTGCACTGTACACGCTCTTAAAAGGTATGTTGGCCATTGCTATCCATCAGGAGAGAAAAACGCTGTATAAAATGTATTTATAAGGGACTACTTGATAGACTGCCTGAATATCTCACTTGTTTGCTGAACTTTGACGGAGAACTTTTGATGCAAGATCTCATTGTCTACTTCTAAAAACTACCACAATAGAATTGAAATGGGAAAAAGCTTTCAGTTATTTTGCTTGCCAAAAATGTAATACATTTTAAGGACATGCAAAACTGGATACACTGGTGCCACTAATGCATGTTAATAATCTGGTGATAGACATTTATAGTACCTGTTTTGAATGTTTTAAATGCACCTAGGCAGTTGTTATTGCTTTCTTTGTTTTGTTTGTACTGTCTAAACAGGGAGCTCAATGGGGTCTCCCTGTATAAATAAGATTTAAGTCAAGATTTTTTAGCCTCGCTATGTTATTGGTTTAGTGAGTTTTTATTTTGACAGAAACTGAAAATGTACAGTACTACTAATGCCTTCCTTTACTAGTCTAACTATACTAGTAAATTAGGACATGTACATGTTTTCATTTAACTGAACTTATTGTGTCAAAAAGTATATTAAAATATAGCAATAATATTGTTATTGCAATACAAAATAGTTCAAATATCACATCTTTTTCTCATATTGTACAACATCTAGGGTTATCAAAAGCATTCAAAATCAGATACTAATCAATACTACAACTAGTACAAAAACTGATATTCATTTAAGCAAGTATCAATACTGAAAAAATAAAATAAAATCACTTGACTGGATTGAATTGGACCTTTCTAATAGTAACATTCTTACCATTAGTGTCACTGAGCCCGAGTTGACCAAACTTGTTGCATCCCCACCCGAACACTGCTCCTGAGAAAGTGCGTGCAAAGCTGTGAGCGCCCCCTGCTGTTATCTGAGCGAAGGGAATGCCCTGAAGAGACTGGACCATCTGAGGAGTGCAAACACTCTGTCCATTTTTTCCCAGACCCAGCTGACCATAACGGTTTTGGCCCCAGGAAAATATGTGGCCTCCTATGGAACAAAAGCACAGAATTAAAAATATTAGAGTGAAATCTCATCGATGCGTAATGGGTCAGGATGTTGGAGTCATGTCATGCGCTGCTGGGATGAGAGAGGGGAAAAGCCTTGAGCGACACTGGCCTGTCAGGCCACATATATTTTTAATATTTCGCATTGACGGAAATGTTTCCCTAATTTCTCCAATTGATGTCAATGGAAAACTTTAAGCCTTGCAGTAGTAACAATATTTATAGTTATTATATAATGTCTATTAAGTATACCTACCTTTTGAAAGTGCATGGGAGTGCCAGTATCCACAAGCTACCTGAGCAATTTGTACATCTGACAAACTCTTGATGTTTCTGAAAAGTAGAAATAAATATTTTAATTCTACAGAAATGAATAATTCATGCCACTCTCTATTATTTAAACTTTTGTTAATAACTTTCAATTCTAGTTCAATATATTGAGCCCACACACAACTACAACTGAAACTTTTAAAAATCATGCTATTGTAGTGATGTACAAGGAAATTCATAAATGCCATTTGGTAGATATATCTAGCCACACAAACCCAGAAACTATACAACATGTCGATATGGTTCTCTCAAATTCAAATCAAACTACAAATCAAATCTTGCTGCCAAATGTAGGACTTTCAGATCAAAACAAATGATTTTAACCTCCTCACATCACCAAGATTAAAATCAATGTAATCCCCAGTTCATCCAGAAGTGGTTTGTGGTAGAAAAGGTTAGGTAGTCATTTAGACAATGTTTCAGAAATCATCCAAAAGTCATTTTCAATCTGACAGAAATGGTTAGAGCAGCTAGAATTGGTACTCTCCTGAATGGAAATTAGTCCTGCCCAAAGGGTTTCCAAGTTAAATATTACAGAACTATTGCTGGGTTCTAGACAAAATTACTATTAGTCTACTTTTTATATTGATAAAAAGGTAAAGTGAGCAAATATATAATATTAATATTATATTATATTATATTAATCTTTTTATTTATATTAAAATGTGTTATCGGGAGAATTTTACAGATGAACAGAAACCAATCAGACCATTCAGTGCTTACCGAGGCACGCGAACACATTCATCGAAATTGCTGAGTCCGAGTTGCCCATCAGAGCCCAGGCCCCAGGAGAAAACCTGCCCTTTATCATTCAAAGCTAAAGTGTGAGCATCTCCACATGACAACGCTTCGATGATCTGTGCGTCCAGGGCAACCACCTGCTCTGAAGGACAAGAAAACTGAATGAGCAAGAAATTCTGCAACATACAAAAACATAGCAGCACTCTACACACAAACAAACACACTATGAACAACCCTAAACTGTAATTGTACTATTTAAAGTTTATATTTTATAGTGTAAGATGAGATAAGGCTTCTAATTTATTTTTTTTTTAGTTACTGCTTCCAACACTCCTCTCCTCACCTTAACCATAACCCATTTTCTAACGTTAAAGAGGGGGTATTATGCAAAATCGAGTTTTTGGAGCTTTCTATATGTTATAACATGTTACAATGATGTTCTCTTCCCTAAAAAACATGCATAAACTGGTTTTACATCTCATCCATGCCTCTTTGAGTAATCTGGCAATCTCCTTATGGCTAGTGGTACGATTATGTCCAAGACTACACAACCCATGCTTCCGTGCAGCAACTTTCCATAAGTATACAAAACAAGGTACAAACTAATACACTACAACTTCACAAACTGAAAGCAATGTCGAGTTTGATTAGTGGAATGAAGAGGGAGTGATGTGGGGAGCAAAGGCAGAGGGGACTCAGAGCATCAAACATGCAACCAAAATGATTACACATTTTAATATTTTGTTTTCGCCTAATATAGCAATACAAGATAACACCTAATCTAAAGACGTTGTGTTAACAGTTAATACCACATAGAAGTGTAACCCTGTGCCTTTGAATCTACCGGCACATCACCTTTGCCCACGTTAACCCCGCGACTCACGCATTGCCATAGCAACCAAATCACCCATATGGCTCCTACACCCTCTTTCATTATAACTGTTGCTAAACTTCATCACTTCAAATGACCAATCACAGCAGACTGTCCCTCCGGAGCATAATATCTAGCTCTAACCTGCTCAGATCCTCACCTGGTTTCTTCCTGGCCTTGTCGTGGCCCAGCTGTCCCAGGTCATTGCAGCCGCAGGTGTAGACCGTCCCATCATCGAGGAGGAAGGTCGTATGCCTGGTGCCACAGCCCAACCCACACACCCGTTTACCGTGGAAGAAGTCACATTTACGAGGCTCCACTACAATCTCCTCGTCGATGCCGCCCAGACCCAACTGTCCATATGAAGCATTGCCCCAACACAGCATGGTCACTCCCCCTTTCCACGGCCAACCAAATGTGCCTCCGTCTCTGTCAAAATACAACACATTTAAGTTATCTTTTCATAAATTAGTTCAATAAAGAGGAAATTTAGCACTTTTATGAAGTATCAATGTATAAAGAAGAATAAGAAATGAGTTCTGCCCTTGAAAGAGTACTTCGTTAGTTCCTAAGTGGACAAACTATATTGAAAAAAGGAGCAAAATAAGGTTTAAGTCATGTTTTAACTATTTTGGATATGTAGTCTATCCTTTCTTCCACAAACAGCAAAATATCTCGTGATTTGGGGATTGTGTATTGTTGTTATTGTTATTGTGTATAAAAATTGTATTTTCAGTCACCTCTATAATATTAATGACCCTGAAATCTAATCTCAATGTATAGCACATATTTTTCCTTCCTAAAATCCTTCTGCCTAATGTTACAGCAGAGACATTATTTCAGGTAATTAATCGAGTTAAAAAAAATATTTATGAAGCTTAAACAATATGGTTGTACTCATTACTGTGTTATATGTTCCTGAAAATGTGTAGTTAAGTTTTTGTAAAATCTAATATTTAAGCTTCTCATTTTAAAACTTAGATGACATGATTTGTATATGTACAGCCTTGTTCAATTCTTTAACTATGAACCATGTCTTCTAGAAGTTTCCCTCCACATGAATAAGCAAGATATTTCTGGCTGTTGAGGCCAAAGATCAACAGTGAGCTGATCATGGTCCTGAAAAAGTACACAATAACTGCACTCAATGTGATATAATAATGGTGGTAATATGGGGCAATTTAAGGTGTTAGAGTACACTTTATATAGTTACTATTATGAAAAAAAATGGAAGCTTTTCAATTTGTGTCAATTCCTGTTTAAACTCATAGTGCTGTATTTTACTAGAGCTAACATAATAATAATAAAAAACATAAAAAAAAAAAAAAAGCCTCAACCCCAAAATGAAAATAAGACGTTCAAATTTGGTACTAAAGTTGTGCTTTTATACAAGTGAATTCTTTGATGGCTCTCACAAGACAATACTTTTATTTATTTATTTATTTATTAAATCATACAGAAAGATGGAAACAAAGTTGTCAATGTGTCTCATTTAGACAGAAAATATTTATACATAAATGTATTTATATATTTATACATACTGAGACATAACAGTCCCATCTGATTTTCAGCAGTGAAGTTGTGGAATCCTTTACTCGATTTTCATCCTGAAAAGAGTGTTGTTTTAAATATCTGTAATATTACAATATAGGTACATCAATCAGAGTTTTATCACAAGTAAAATGCAATGTTTTATCCCAATTTTTCAAAAATAAACGAATTTGAGCCGCTCACTACGCATACATTAAAACCAGGCCAGAAGGGATTTTTGAGAGAGGTGTGAACACAGCCATATGTTCAATTAGGCTTTTTGTGGTGGTGGTAATATTTAAGCAGTAAAAGATGGCCTGTTATTACAGTCTTCTCAGCATGTCCAGGTTGTTTTGGGACATATTTTTGTTTACCTAACAATAAAAACCCACGTAAACACAATAATGCTGCGACACAACACTTGTAAAAACACAAATGACTTCGAAGTCGAAGATTTGTATTTAATGAAGTTATCCTAAATGCATGCAACAGGCTACTCCAAACCCACAACAATAAAGCAAAACAGTCATTCTGCTGAACTGTCTACTTCTATTGATATGCCCAACTACTACTGCACGCATTTTAGTAAATAACTATGCCATTTGAAACTTTTATAACTTCAGATACAAGCTCTGGGTTAGCCACTACGTAGAAAACATCTAGGTTTGCACTACACTAATGATTAAGAAGCGATTTTAAGTGGTTTAACACGTGGTTTTGTCGGATATAGCCCTGATTACTGCCAGGTGCTAGCTGCTAATGTTAGCATGATCTGACATAACTGCTTAGAGTGGGTATATTCCTAAACAGATTACCCTAATGGTTGAATATGTAAGTTTGTGAAGGTGTAAAACAATTATGTTAGTAACAAGCTTTTTTCACGCTGGGGATTTTTTTTATAATTTTGCACGAGTGTGAGACATATCTTACCAACTCCGTCAGATATGTGATCACTTTCTTTTCCTTTCTCTTCGCTCGATGAAGCCAGATTTACCGCTGGACATTGTGGCAATAGTAGCACATTTTCCAGAGAGTACTGTCAAAACAGAAGAGTCAGCAAATAGTTTAATATTTAGTCCAGATCGACCACAACTCTACGGCTATCTGTCAACAACTGCTGTAGTGAGGAGCCCCAGTGTGAAGAAATCAGTGAAGTTTACGGAAAGGAGGTCAAGACAACTTCCTGCATTTCAAAATAAAAGCCTCTACAGTTTTTAAGCAGGTTGGAACACTTGGTAATTTATTCCCAAATGTTAGTTTTTTCGACAAGTTTGCTCCCTTACCACTGTCCAATCTACACAATACGGCGTTTAGTTAATTCCAATTATTGACAGGTAATTGTAACTTCAAACTTCAAAGACATCAAAATGAGGCTTCTAATCATCTAAGAAAACCGAAAACTTATCCTAATACTAACTAAGGTATGACCTCTGTCTCATTTGTAAAAAATAAATAAATACATTAATAATAACAACAATAATAATAATAATAATAATAATAATAATAATAATAATAATAATAATAATAATAATAATAATAATAATAAGCTTCACCTACATGAAAAGTTAAAACTTTAATACTTCTCAATTAAAAGTCCTACTCACGTGAAATTTCTCCCACTTTGCTTACCTTGTTTTGGAGATCATTTGGGGCTTTTATTTTTGAACCGCCCTGGACAGACCGGAAGTGTACCAACTGTACTGATCAGTGTTTCGTCGAAGTGAAGAAATGTCGCGAATCATCCAAAATGTTCTAGACGGGAACAGGCCGCGCATGCGCTCCTTTCTGTAGTAAAACGGTGCCGGAGCTTATCCGTATTACACAATAATACTTTATATGGGTGTCAAAAGGCAGCCTACTTAAAGGTACAATAAGTAACTTTTCTCGGGTATGCTCTGCCTGCTTGTCTCCATGGAGATGCTATTAATTTGCTTGCAGTTTTCCACCGTATGGCATTAAACATATTTATCCTGCATTTATTCAATTACAGGATATGTATTTAATGCCATACTGTGAAACATTCCAAAACAATAACATCTCCATCGAGACAACAACCTTTGACTATCTGGCCCATGGCAAAATTTGTGCAACCCAAAATTACAGTAGATTTACTAACTTCTAGGGTATCAGTAGTAAGTCATCTTAATGTTTCCGCTACAGTGCTTTTTATAATGCCATTTATGAACACTAATAAAACTGTAAAACTATTTTGCTTCAATAGTCACTTCAAAACATGTGGGTCAAAATGGTTATGAAATCATTAATGTGGTTTCATTAGTCAAGTAATTAGCTAAATCATTTAAGCAATTCAGTCTAACCTTTGTCTCTCTGCTGGGTGTTAATGATGTGGACTGCATAAAGAAGATTTAAATATACAGTCTATGGCGTTACGGACGAACTCTTTTCAGCCTCAACCCGTGGAGCAGGGGAGTCACTTTGGAAGGTATAAGCCATAATATGTCTATATATAAGGTGGCACAGTGGGTGAGTGGCTAGCACGCACACCTCACACCAAGAAGGTTCCACATTCGAGGTCACCTAGGCCTTTGTGTATAGAAAAATACTACAAACTTTAAAATACAGCTTGTTTTACTCCAGAGTAGATGAAGAATGATTTGGCTCTCTTCCCTGTTATTATGTCTTTATTCTGCAAATAATTTAAAGACAGTGAACTTAATTAACGTGAAAGTGTTTACTGAATGAATGGTTGTCTTTCTATGCTAAACTCCATAATAACAGGAAGAGAAATAAAATGAAATAAAAAAACAAAGAGGTTGTGTGATACAGTGATGTTTCTTAAGTAATCATCAATGCGGATGTATCAGGCCGGACTGGAAGGAAATCAAGAGGAGAGATGTGGCCTAGAGGAAATTAACCTAAACTGAGACTCACGGAAAATCCATCTTATCAGATCTCAAAGAAGTGATTTGGTAATGACTGAAATAGTTCATCATCTTTTTTAATTACTGAGCCTTGAGGAACAAATTTGGTTCTGTCATGTGTTTGTCACATGTTGGAATGACATTTAGTCATAACAACATCTATTCTTGTAATTATTTTGCAGATCCAAGAATGAAAATATGAGCTGTGACTTCACGTTCTTGTTTATTAGGCCTTCAACAGATTTTATCCAGGTATGTTTTTAACACATGTTAAAATAACCTCTTAAGTCAAAACTATTTGTCTAGACTTACCCAAATCAATACCAGTCAATGCATTCTAAGGACACAGTAAATCAGTATGTCTCCCTCTGTGTAGACTTTGGACATAAAAACCTCTCAAAATAGCCTTAAAGTAACTGGTTGTGCATGGTACTGTTTACTCTCTGTCCTGAACATTTGACAGATGCTTTAAATCTTGCTAAATGACAGTTCTGCAGTTTCGTAAGTCACCTGAGAATGAACTGTTCAGTGTTTGTCGCCATTCATCATCAGATGCACCACCCAGTGAACGCACAAACTGTGTATTTTTAGATAACTGTGGTTTCATTATCAGCTCCAGATCAAGATCCTGTCTGGAAAAGGGTCCCTTGTCTCGATGGGTAACTCACTGCTCTAAACAGGTTAAATTATTGCCATTGGTATATCTTGTGCATGTGTTTTGATTGTTACAAAAATACCTTGAAACACATGCATTCTCACTGCTACATAAAAACAAAAACTCTACAAAATTCTTACGATAGCCTTAACCTATAAAAACACATATTTAACTCACATCATACTCAGGCAGTTAACTTCAGTGTATAGGCCTTTGAGCTTCAAGCAAAAATAATGATCTGAGTACCTATCTACTGGTCATGACACTTACGTAGAACTTTGTGCATCACCAGACTGCCTTCGTTCACGTTTGTTCGTTGTAAACAAATGGTTTGACTCATCCTTAATGAGACACCACCAACAACTTATTTATTTTCATTATACCATCAGGTGATATTTATAGCCACTGCCAGTCAAAATTAGCCGCAGATCACAACAGCTCATTTTACGCAGGCTGTTTGCAAAGGACGTATCACGCCTCCTTTTGTCTCGCTACTGTCCTGTCTTAGGGAAATGCGGTTTGTCATGTAAAGCAGGTTTTCTTAGGGTGTTTTCAATTTTACCTGACGCAGTTTAGCCCCGTGCTTTTAATACATGCATCTCAGACAGAGCACAAGTCTACACAAAGAAACCAGAGAGGACAAGATGTTGCACCTAGTTGGAGTAAGCTGGGATTTTTAAATTATGTTATCACAATCCAAGTTGTAAAATGTGGTGAGGAGTTTTGAATGTAGATGTTGATGCTGAGGTTTGTCTTTGCTTTAGGCTGCGATTGGTCTGTTGATGGTAGTAATGTGGTTTTCAAAAGGACTCCAAGAGGTGAGTTACTTTTATTTTCTTATTGAAAACATATTCAATTAGATATTTAAAGCCCTTACTGATTTTTTTTTTTTACATTAAAAGTACAATTTAGTAAACAGGAAAAAACATGAACGTGATTATGAAACAGAAAGAGGATTGTTTTTAAACCAAGACCTATTTCGGCCTAAATTTGGTCTAATTTTGGACTAAACTATGGTCTTAAGGTCTTAAACCTGCAAATAGTGCTGTAGGATTTGGTCACTAAAGCAGGACTTCAGTTGATTTGGTTATTGCCTGGTAACACTTCGGCATTCTCAGGTCAAAGATTAAATAAATAAAATATTCTGTTGCAATGAATTTTGCAGTGGTATCTCGATAAGTTGCAGTACAAATCATTGTAGTTTGATTTTTAACACAATATGCTTGTTCTTTGCACATTATAAGTGCTACTATAGGAAAGTAAAAAAATAAAAATGTGTTGCTTATTTTGTGTATTATTTAACAGGGAAATCAGTGTCAAAAGTCTCCAATACCTGATTCTTCTGGCAGCACTAAAACAGTAAGAATAATTAAACTTTTGATCTGTCCAATTTTCATTTCAAGGAGATTGCCCTTTTGAGAGTTAATAAAATTTGAATAAATCATTAGTCATGTCTAACGATATGTTGGGTGTCTTTTTAATGGAGAGGTTCACAGCCGATCCTCTGTCAGTAAAAGCATGCGGTTTAGTTCAGACTTCGCAGAGAAGAATTTGGGGATTTTAAATTTTTTATTTTGGATTAGAAAAAATAAAACCAAACAGAAAATCAAGAAAAGAAGTTGTGATTCTTTTTTTTCCCATATTGCCCAGCTCTATTTTGGATTACTTCAACTTTCATGCTCTGCACAAAGTTGACAGTTATTAGCCAGGTTGTTTGTTGTAGCTTTGCAATTAGCTGGGTGTGATAGTTCTTCTGTCTCTTTTAAGCATAGTTGGGCATGCCTGTGCCTTTGTACTGACAGCATACAACATGCAGATTGAGTAGATAAACATGTTTTAAAGTCTAGTTCTTTATGTCTGTCTGTATTAAAGCCAGTCTGATTCATAAGATTACACGCACTATCCTAGAATTAGAATGTTTGGATTTTGTTAGTGCGTTTGAGCACCGTAGATGCTCATAAGACTACAGATTGTGTACTAAACTAGTGAAATTATATCAATAATTTCAAGTTACCACATGCACTTATTATTGGAAATGAGATTGTTTTTATTATCAGATAGGTGGAGGGGAAATAAAAATAGATCAACTAAATGAATATAGTTTCTCAAACACACTTTATTTTTGGTTAATAAGTATTTAGTTGATATTATAGGTTGAGCTATTGTGTCAGAATTTCAAACAAGTCTTGTGAGGGAATTTTCTTGGTGTCGTAATACTGTTTTCAGCCATATGACTCTTGCTCAACACATGACTGAACACTAGTGGCATTTTAAAATTAATTTCAAAAACATTGTCTAGATGATTTGCTGTCATGTTTTAACTTACAGTTTGTGATGTTGTTGATGTGTGCCCCAAAGAAAATGTCCAGACGAATTGAGCTGGGATTTGATACTAATTATTATATAATGTTTAACATATACAACAATTATACAATTTGTCAAACCTCATCATTTAGTGGAGTCTTAGCTTTTTTTTTACCTAGCTTTATTATGCTTTAATTTCTACTGCCACAAAATAATTCATAGGAGACATTTATTTCACTCATTCATTTGTCAGGTACAGTGCATATTAACAAAGGTTATAACAGTTACAGTGTAAATAAACCAGATTATAGCAAAAATAATATAGTGTTGTCATAATACGCAATTTTAAAAACATTACAAAACGTGAAAGAATATGTTTTCATTTAGAACTTCTTGTCCAGCAACACCCACATAATAATTGTGCATTCAATTAGACACATTCAAAAGGGTTTTGCATTGACAAAGCTTTAAATCATACCATTCACTGTGGTTTGAACGCATACTTTCTGAGCCAATTCAGGCTTTACGGTTGAACGCACACCTCCTTTTGAATTAGAAGGAGCAGAGCCAAAACAATTAATCTGTGCCCTGAAATGAACTGGGTCAATGGACATTTGGATTGTAGTTTGTGATGGTTATCAACAAGACGATTTAATCTACGAATTCTAATCAAGATGCATACATTTAAAAAAGTAGTATGGTATTACAGTATAGTATTTATAATTTATAAACTTGCTATATTACCGGTAGTTCAAACTAAAACCTTATCAAAGTGTGTTTCCATTGGTCCCATTATAAAGTATTTCTGATATACAAATTATTGCTTTTGCGCTTATCTGCTTCTTTCACTTTTTGCGTTTGTGTAGCATTAACATTTAGTGGGGAAAAAAACATGACAATTCTCATCATAACTATAATAATCATTAAAAAAACCAAAGAGGTCAAATTATTTTTTTTAATCAAAGAGCATTTCAGTTGGTTCCATTGCAAACTATCGCTACTATACAAAGCTGTTTTCTGGTATATACTGATCTGTGCTTTAATGGGAACATCAATTATATTTTACACAATCTCTCAAGTCTCCCACTGGTTTTCAAAATAATAGCATGAAACTGTAGTATGTGATATGTAAATGGTGCAACCCAAAGATGCTTGTTTAAGTTCAGATGTATTTACATTCAATATTACTGCATTAATACTACACTTTAATTAGCCTAATAAAGAAATAATGATCAAATAGTTTATTAGAAATGATTCAGGCTTAGTAACTACTTAGCCTGTTTATCTGTGCAGTTGACTGAAAGGTGTTTATTCTGCGCTCTTTTCTTTTAATGTAAATTTTATGATGATTATTTGTGATTATTTTAATGTTTTTCTTATCCCGTAAAACACTTTGAATTTCTTTGTGTACGAATTGTGCTATAAAAATAGACTTGCCTTGCCTAACTGCTAACCGTAAGCCCTTAATTAAGTTGTTACCAAGCCTGACTCATTTGCTTAATATGAATGTCTTTGTCTTTGTTCATTCTTTATTAAGTCTAGTTTAGGTGCAGTTATTAATAATTTTGCTTTCTCTTCTACAGAAGCCATTAAGTGACGAGGACTTTCATCTTTTGGCAAGGATCTTGTCAGTGGGTTTGGTGGATGCTGATCCGAACTACCTCCACCATCTTAAAGGCTACAGGGACCTGAGAGTAGGCTGAATCTTCAAAACTTAATTTACAACTTAACTGTTTGAGTTGTATGTGACAGAAATTCTCTCCTAATTTTACTGGAGATATGAAAATGCCACAGTGAGCGATGGCATTGGTCAAAGCATCACAGGGCTTAACATCAATAACGCACCAATGAGGAAAATAAAAAGCTTAAAAAGGACTTCACCTCTTTGGGAAGGCAATATTGTGGATACTACTACTACTACTACTACTAGACATGTTCATTACCAGTAGAATTTGCAAATATTGTACGGTTCACTTTAGTATATGAACATGGTTGCACCGTGATTGTCCCAGTATGGGTTGCATTGCCTCTTTGTGTTCGTAAATGTCCAGTGATTTGCCGTCACAGAGATATTGAGATTGTAAACTGATGAAAGATTATCTCAACTTTGCTGTCATCTGTTCAATTTGTTTACCTAGAAAAAAGAAAAATATGACAAAAAATATGACAATTGTCTAACAGAAAATTGTACGGGTACATTTGCACTGGTCAAGCAAAACACTGACTGCTCACTGTATGTCAGTCAAATCAGGCAGTATGAAAGTGGAGTTAATTTTTACATTTTGAGCACATCGTCTTTCAAGTCATCAAAATGTATCCCTAGTGAACTTAACTCATTCTTTCATTCACACTTTTTTGCTTCTGAGAGCTTTAAGAACAAAACTTCATTTAGTGAACTAGTTCCCAATTGCTATGTTAAAGAGCTGTTATGCCCAATTTGTGTGTTATTTGCCGTCAACTTTGTAATCTCCCTCAAAAAATGAAATGACTCAAATGAGATGCAGGTGGCAGACCCTCAGAAATCCCACAAAAGTTACACAATGCATCTTTGAATATCTATAGTTAAAAAAGTGAATGCTGCCACTTTCTTTTTACACAAGTGAACTCTTTCTATATAATATCATGTTTCATGTATTGTCTTTATATGTATCTTACCCCATACTTTGTTGTTGAGTTTCTCTCCAATCACATACAATACTGTCACTGTGGCCATGTTGAAGATGAAAAACCCCACCAGTCCGACACCGCTGAAGTATTTGAGGAGGGGGTAGACCCAGACCCCAGCCGACAAGAAGACCCAAATAATCCTGTTAAACCAGACAACAAATTTAGCTCAGCAACTGTATTTCTATCTGTGTATCAGAGCAGTGTAAACTACCACCACTGCAGAGTATGTATTGTAAAGCGAATTTGCAAAATAAACACACTATGGGCAAATCGCATTTAACTGGGTTGTTGCAATAATGGAAATTCAATGATTATAATAATGGAAATGGAAATGGAAATTCAATGATTATAATAATAATAATAGTAATAACTATCCTTATTAACCATAATGAATGAATGAATAAATAAACAAACTGTGGACAATGAAAATGAAACAGACATTTTTTGGGGGGTGTTGAATTAACAATTTTAGGAACCAACTTTCTCAGTACTTGGGGCTCATTCTTATAATAAATGTATTCTCCTTTATTTTTATGTTTCAAGGGCCTATTTTACACTATTTTCATATCTATGTTATAATATTGTTTCCTTATCAAGAATATACCTGGTGTTTGTTTCATTAACACATGTTTAACACACAAACCCTGTATATTTAGAACAGAAAAACAGAAAACTTGTGATGCCATGTGCTAATACAGGAAGTGCTCTACTGTGTTTTTAATCTCCTTACACCTTCACAAGAATCATTTGGATAATTTCAGCCCTGGAATTGCCAATTTCCACTGAACAAAAGATAAAAGGTAGATGCTAAGTTGAAAAATATTGCTTCATGGCATCACAAGGTGGAAAAGAGCATTTTGAGCTTTGGAGATTAAAAACACTAAAAATCTAGGATTACTCATGTAATACATAAACGTGTGTGAATGAAACAAAATACAACTCTGGGTATGTTTTTGATGACGTAACAACTTAAAGCTCATAATAGTCCATTTTGCGTAATATGTGACCTTTAAGAATCACTTTAGACCTCTATAAACATGTTTTGAAGTGCATATTCTTCATTTTGTGTTAAAGGATATCAAATCTACTCACAGCACTTTCTCTAATTGTGGCTGTATATTTCTCTAAAATGATTCAACCCTAGATTCACCTAAAGCGTTTTGTATGCAAGATTAGTCTTACAAAGCATGTTGTGTCTTGTTGTAGCTGGAATTTCAAGGACATTTTTACACTCCAGTGTTCTGAGTTAAATATGTGAAATATCTGTTTGGTTACAGTTGTGAAACTGTAGAGGCTGTGTTCTATAACCCAGGACACTCTGCACTGTCAGTGGACCAGCCAATGTGTGTGTATGTCCATAGATTTACACATATATTTTGACATGATAAGCTCTTGTAGTATATATACATGAATTTGTTTCCCTTTCATATTCAAAGGTAGTATGTAGGATTTTTTTATGGGTACCCCAGTATGAATTTGTAATTCCATTTCAAATGCAAAATTACACTGTAAAGAATGATGTTACCATTTGGTATCAAACTCTAAGACTGTAAGATTAGTAGTCTCCTATTAGTTCTATTATAGCTTCACTTTGACAATAAAAGGCCTGTACCCATTTTTTTCCCATGCAGGCTATTTCAGCAACATTCGTCTTGTCCTTGTACAGATGTATTATTTAAGCAGTCCTTGAGGTCAAAATATGTCCGCTGCATGCTGTCTGCATCTAAACATAAAGTGTTTTATTGTCTAATAATAAGGAAATGTGTGCTTGGCATGCTAGCTCTATGTTCCCACATTTGTTGGGTAGTAAAATAAGGTGAGGGTGGGAAAATGGACAAAAATATCTTTTAAATGTGAGAAAACAGGGCTGCGGAAACATTCATTTTTTTCTTTACTGTCACAAAAACTCTGACCTGGCCTCTGAATATTGTGAAAAATGCTTATAAACTCATTGTGGTGAATGATTAGGATGCTCAGATGCATAAAGTAAATGAGGAATAACTTAAGACCACTCTCAGACCAAAGAGTTTAAAATTCTGTTCTTTCTTTCTGTTCTTTACGTTTTAAGACTGTAAAAATCAGGTACAGTGTCTTTAATTAGGATGAGTGGTATTTCAGGGATAGGTTTGCCAGCCCTCCACACCCTGATCATTATGAACTAAATAATACATCATATTATTTCCTTTTAATTTAGTTTGACTCAGCACTTACCAGGACAAGTAAGACACACCCACAAGGCTCAGGGCAGTGACAGCTTGTTTAGTCTTTGGATAAAAATGAGGCTGCAGCAAAATTTCTACTAATAAAATGGGAAAGACAAATGTGTGCTGTTGAGAGAAGAAAAATGTATTAAAATAAGCATGAAATATTGCATGAATACTGCATTTTAGGCATGATGAATTTAAAGTACAAACCATAGCGTGGTTCATCCAAGGAGGGAAGAATGCATCAATTGTAGCTGGATAAACCAACTCTCTGTCATAAGCAAAAATGGACCAGAAGAGCAGGACGACAAACTAGAAAATATAAATGAGGTAAGACAATAGATATGTATATAGCACAATTCATAAATGGAGCTCAAAGTATTCATAAAAATGTAACATACAACAAGAATATTCATAACCTATTAAAACAAACACATTAATTATTCATGTAATAACCGATATGAAAAAGTTAAAGGTGTACTACGTAACATTTCTAGTTGGGTAGACCGCACCTTCTTGTCTTCATGGAGATGTTTTATCTCATTGATTTATCTGGAATTTATCATGTACTGTTTATACTGTCCTGTTCAATCAAGTTTTAGTTTACATTCTAATTTCTAATTTCTAATTGCTTTGCCAAGAAGGTCCACAGTATGGCCTTAAGTGTTTCATACATTTATACAAAAAGGTGTTTTTATTGCACCTTGAAAAGCAAATGTATTTTCATGGAACTGTTTGTTCACATTGGCAGCATTGTTGGTAGTACTTGAACTTGAAAACAACTGAGCTATTTTTAACCCATGTGTATGGTTTACACCGCTGGTTTACTTTCTGAGGGCAGTTACGTGTGATGCCATGTAGTACTTAAAAATACAGTGGCCACTGGAGGCAGCACATACTCAGTTATTTAACTGTTTTCGACCAGAAACAACCAGCACAAGTGCACTAGAACATAATGCTATATGTTTGTATGTTTATTATAAAAGAATACAGTATAAATGTTGTGACTAACCATTCCCACTGGAAATCCAAACACAGTGAAGAGCAAGTCTTTACATCTCTCCAAAGAACTCTGAGACTTCTTTGCATCCTGGAGGTCTGAGGCTGCAGCCAGGCCAAAAAATGTCATCTGCAACAACTTTAACAGACAAGAGAATGTTATACAAAAATGGCAAATACAACATTTTAAGACATTTTTCATTTCACCCATAGTGTTTATTGTACACAACTTTATACATTTTTATTTATTTATTCATTCATTCAAATTTATGTATTTACATACACTTTTTTGTTGTTTCTGTGGGCCAAAGACTATGTTTTCAGTCTTGTCTGGATTTAGCTGGAGAAAGTTGTTTTGCATCCACACACTGATCTGTTGGATGCAGTGGGAGAGTGAATCCACTGGTACATATTCACCTGCCATAAATCTGAATGTCATCTGCGTAGTTGTGGTAGGACAATTTATTGGTGTGTATTAACTGGCTTAACGGCACATACATACTGACCTAAAGGGGCACCCCACAGGTCACGGCCATGTAACACAGCCACAGGCAGAAAGGGAGAACTTTAAACTGCCATAGGCCCTTAGACTTGATGAAGGCATCTGGAGCAACGGGAACCTGCCAGTAACTGCTGAGTGATATACAGGTCAACTAGTTTGGGGAAGTTGTTGTGGCTGTCTGGAAAGATTAAGACGCCTCCTTTAATGTCAATTATGCTGTCCAGGGCCCTCAGGGTATCAAGGCCCAGTATACAGTCCACCAAATCTGAGTCATTTCCCACCCATAAAGTCACTGTCAGTGATGTCCATTCAGAGGAGGCAGAGCATCACCTGTAATCTTGATCCTTCTTCCCTGTTCAAACACAGGGAAGAAGGAAGCTGCTCAGTTTTTGAGGAATTATACTGTGCACTGTGCTGGTATGCGATGCAAATAATGTGTCGCTGTCCCTCTGTATATAACAAATAAAACACTCTGATGTCACTGGTCACTGTAGTCTCACTGACCATGGGGTCCCACTCACCAGTCGCAGTTTGCAGTTGGACAGAAGTAGGGTAATAGCTGCTATATCTCTCAGCATGTCTGGCCTCAGCAAAGTAGCTGAGGAGCCAGTATTTACTAGTGCAGAGCAGCTCACAATTTCCACTGGGAAATAGGTATGTCCCAGTGTTCTCTATCTCCTGTTTGGCCCACCACAACATCATGTTCTGTTTCACTCTGGGACAGAGTGCCCTGGCCCCACATCTTCCCGTCTGTGCGATGCCCTGCTCATTTCCCTACACTGGTCCAGCCCGGAGCAGTCCTGGGCTGTGTCCTGGCTGTCCACAGCTCCAGCAGATCGGTTGAGTTTGTGGCCTGGGTCTTTGTTTCTTCTCCAATGTGATGACAGGCACCAGCTGAATAAGCTCACTCAGTTCAGAGAGCTCTGATGGTTTGGCCTCTAAAATACGTGTTGTATTCACTTGTTCCCTCAAAGCAGCCATCGCGGTGCTCAGCAGCTCCCTCTTTGTAGACATGTCCAGTGCTTCTTGTAGTAATCTGGGGCGAGTCGGGAGTGTCTGTATCCTCAAGTCAGAGGCTTGCAGAAAATGATTTCGGGCCATTTCAGACTTTATGGCCGATGGCATGGGGGCATAGGTTCAATGAACCAGTCTTTCAATGCCATTCAAGTCTCCTGAGCTATTCACCAGGACGACAACGGCGGCTACACAGCTCTGAGTGAAGCACACTAGAGATGGAGCAGGACCCAAACCTTCTCTTCAAAGCTCTGACTAAAGCTCTGTAGTCACACAAGGTATTTCAAGCTTTGAAATCTAATAAATGTAACATTTCCATGGAGACAAGCAGGTGATGGACCCACCTCCCGAAAGGTTTCATACTGCACCTTTAACCTCAGTTTAGTACAAAATAAAATAATTTACTCACCAGGTTTAGAAAAGTGAGGTATTTCCATGGTCCTCCGTACACAAAAATCCCGGGTGGTAATTCTTCACCATCTTTAGCTGCAAGACTTTGGACCACAAATGCATACCAGCTGAAAGCCAATACATGAAACACTGTCCTCAAGTTTAGAGCCATTTTAATGTATAATGCAATTCAATACAAGCTTCCTATGCTCACTATGTATCTAAGTATTTTTACAGTTGGTTAAATGTGGTTTGAAGATTAGCAGCTTAGATCCTGTATATCTTGATCTCATTAAAACAAGGGCTTTCTGTTGAATGCAGTGGGGCTTTCATAAGGACTGTAACATGTGACTGGGGCTGAAGCTGTTACGTTACAATGAGATTATCTGGTTTAGTAAGGGATAGTGGCCTTAGCCAATGCATACAAATAAAGAAAATGGATAGACTTAATTAAACTACTGCAGTAGAGGAGCGGGGCAGCTGTTTAAGAAATATGGTAATTGTGAAGTTACTCATTATTGCCTTTTATACACATTACCATTATGTAATACAATTTTTGTTAATTTTACTCTAGACTTGAGCATTTCCTCCATGCTCCATGTCATTTTGGTCTTAAAATATTCATATTAATCCGCTCTACGTGATCCTGTTTTTTTTTTTTCACTATTGTGTGCACAACTCAAGATATTAATGAGAGACAAATCAGCTGCCTTCTTTCCCCGAGGTCGCTCCCACTAGCATTAGCAACAGGTTTTACCGACTCATGGTCAGAATTCCAAATATGGAGCTTGGCTCCAAATACGCCCCATAGCCACTAGCCACACTGAGCTTCATTTGACTGGACCTGAATATTTTATGGGTGACGTCACATTCACTTAGTCCACTTCTTTATACAGTTTATGCTTTGGGTAATGACCGAAAGGACAAGATTGCGGATACAATCGGCCGAAATTAGTTTCCTCTGTAGGGTGGCCGGGCGCACCCTTAGGGATAGGGTGAGGAGCTCGATCACACGGGAGGAGCTTGGAGTAGAGCCGCTGCTCCTACAGTTGAGGTGGCTCGGGCATCTACTCAGGATGCCTCCTGGACGCCTCCCTAGGGAGGTGTTCCGGACATGTCCCACCAGGAGGAGGCCCCCCAGGGAAGACCCAGGACATGCTGGAGGGACTATGTCTCTTGGCTGGCCTGGGAACGCCTTGGGGTCCCACCGGAGGAGCTGGAGGACGTGTCCAGGGTGAGGGAAGTAAGCGGATTAAAATGTATCTGTGCCTTTCCTCTAACAGACCACTGTGCAGTGACCCTTACTCTAAATCATAACACATCTCCACCAACCGTAGTTGGTGGAGATGTACAGTAATCTTTTGCTTAACAAAAAATTTAGTATCAAAATTAAGAATCTTCTGTAGACTCTACACCCATAAACAAGTGGGAATGGTTCAAATTTGAAGTTAAAGAAAGACCAGTTACAATTGGGAAGCTCTCTGCTCAGCAAAAAAGAGCCCAACAAATAAAATTGTTTCCTCTATTAATAACCTATGTTCCAAAGTAGTCTTTCTATTTTTTTGTTTTGAGTAACACAGGCAATTTAAAAAGATAATTTCCAAATTAAACAGTAATTGTTTAATAAGTGATTATCTAAATTAAATTGATTGGGCAATACACAATATTTATAGCAATTTATATAGTTCTAAATACTCAGAATCAAATTGTCTTTTTATCACTTAATTTTTTGGGTGAAATGATGACTTTAAAAGTAACATGGACGATGATCTAATTATAGAATAGTTGGATAAACCAATTTATCAAATGGCTAAAGGCAAGTCACCTGGTTTAAATGTTGAAATTTATATATGTTTTTGGAGTGAAATCCATCAACTGTTATTCAAAGCCCTTGGTGAAATTATTGCTAAAGCCAACAAAGATCCCCTTTCTACTATTGGCTCTTATTTGCCATTCATTTAAGCATTGGTCTGCCAGATATTATTAGTGAGTGTCAGTTAGCCTTAATAAAGGATAGGAATATACATTTTCACACGAGACTGATCCTTGACATTGCTAGAATAAAGAATTTATAGAAAATTAAAGTTTAATATTATTCCTAGATTTTTATAAAGCATTTGACTCAACATCTTTATTATTCAAAATTAATACTTAATATTATTAAAACTTATTTTTTTGTAATATACCAAAAATGTTCTGTACACATATAAAAACTTTGGTCTTTTTGGGATCAGGAATGACCCCCAGCTTCAAGACGTCAAGAGGATTGTCATTGTCATTAATGAATAATCCAAATTTGCAAGGCATTTGTGGTCAGCACTGCATGGTCAGCGTTGCATTAAAACTGATCCTTGCCTTCCCTGAGGCTTCAGGCCTGTCTCCTAATCTTAATAAGTGTGAATTGGCCTTCTATAGAAACCACTAGTGTCAAATCAGAGATCAAATATTTGGGGTTAACAATTTCTAAAAATCCTGAAAAAATGGAGGAAGTTAACATAGAAAATGTATAGGTTAAATGAAAAATCTCACCATTTTTGGAAGCGTTGTTTTATTTAAGTCTAAGAAGTGTTAATATAGTGTTAATATACCCTTGTCATTCTCTCTCTTTTTTCCCCCATCTCAGATAATAACATTAAAAAGGCCAATCTCAGTAATTTTTCAATTTATATGGACAATTAAAACACATTACTTAAGTATAATATGTTCCTTTTCATGCCTTACAAAAGCTATAATCCTCATATTATTTGTTACAGCGGCCTTGCCTTTTTGGTGCAATCTTACCCTTTTCTTTGTGACAACTGGGATGATGAACGGGTGAAATGAAGTTCAACAAAGAAACCACTAAAAACTATTTCAAGCTAACTTATCTAAAGAAAAAATCCTATCATATGAGTAACTTAAATCTTGCCTCTGTATATTCAACAACAAACTTAATGAATTTAATAACAACAACAATAATAATAATAAAAGCCGCAAGCGGCATAGAACGGCTGTGCTTCGTGCTCGGCTGACCTGGCGCTCCCTAAGGGTGGCGCTAATGTGCCGCTTGTTTTTTTTTCTATTCCGTCTTTGGGCTGTACTTGTCTCTAAACAAAGTCAACACACACTGGAAACACTGATGCACTAAATTGGAATAACATGGATTTTGAGGCATCGCCATGGCAACACCGTGCAAAATACAAATTTGCCTTGGACTTTTTTGATGGGGACAACTGTGCCAAATTCAATGTTCTTCAATGAAGCTAATAAGTTTTTATATTATTTTGAAATGTACGAACATTTAGGAATTTTCCCATTAGGATAACATGGGTGTACGTGTTCTCCATTAGCCATGACATTGGGGTCGCCCATTGACCTCCCATTGTGTGTTTGGAATGTGTTTGGGGGACTAGAGCGCTTCGTTCTGTTGACGATGACATGTTAGCAAGAACAAATATGCATATCCCATGCCTATGGCATGGGTTGCTTGGATACTGGAGTCAGGGCAGGGGGCGAAGGAGAGGACATAATTGTTGCGAAAGCAATAGGCCCTACGCCTTATAGGGGCTGGGGCCTAATAATAGTTTAATTAGTACCCAACCAACTGCTCTACCAAATAACCAGTGACTTTCTACTATTAACACAGTGGGACTCTGAGTCTTTTCATCTCCCTCTTTTATTTCACAAACCAGAATATTGTAGAGGTTTTAATGTCATTTGTGCAGGTTTTTTATGACTGAAGTGTGGCGTTTTATCAGTCCTACACTGCCTCCTGCTGGGCAAAAGGACCTGAAGCAGCTAATCTCTGGTGACACTATTCACTTATCTCAGTGCTTCTGTCATGATGCCTGTTTGTCCCTGTCCTCCCGTGCTCTCTACCCCTCCCGACCTGTCTGCCCGGAGCTGGGCGGAGTTCGAGACTTCTCCCGCACGCACCTGGAGCGCATCAGCGTAATCACCGCCACCTGCTGCTGAGCATATGAGGGCTCGGCAGACTACACTCGGCGCCAGACCGTCCGCGTGTAAACGTGAATGCTCCAGCTCAGTTTTGTATCCTGGTACCTGCCTGTATGTGCTCATTTGGATTTTGGACCCCTCCATCTCGCTACCTGTCTCCTCCTGGTCTCCGGCTTGCTGCTTACCTTCGGTCTTGGACTCCGCTCTCTGGACTACGCCGGACCAGCCTGCCCCGGTCTCGTCCTGCTCTTGCCTGCACCCCGGTCCTGGTTTCCCCGTCCCCGACCTGCACTCCGCCCGCCTGGTCTGCCTCCCGCGCCGTGTTTACACGTGTGAACTTGTATGAACTTATTAAGACTGAATTTCACTGACTTTGTAAATAAACACTGTTAACCTTGCCCCGAGTCTGCACCTCTTTCCCTTCCCGCACCCGTTACGACAGCTCAATTATTTTCTATCATGCCCCCCCTATAAAGAAGAAAAAATTTCGCGCCCCCGTGCGAAATTATATATATATATTTTATATATATATTGGGTTTGGACTGCTGGCTTTGGATAACAGGAGCTCCAAGATGCCCTACATACCTGTCAAAGGGAGATTCTTTGGGGGGAGCTCAACACGCTGCAGATTGACTTCACTTTTAATGTTTTTAAACGCATTACTTGCGTACTTGCTTGTTAACCCTTTTCACTGTAACTTCTATGAACTTCTACTACTGTATTACTGTATTTATATTTCTGTCCAGGTTACATAGCACAAGGACTTAATTATGTGTCTTCTGATAAAAACCAAGCCTCTTCATTAAGTATTTTATCTGTGCCAACTAGTCTGTTTGCTCTTGCGTATGTGTAACAAAGCTCTGAATGTGACTATCTCCCAAAAGCATTAAATAAATGAGATCTATCTCGGGAGTGTCTTCATTCTTGCAGACCACAAACCCAATAAAGTAAGGGCCCTTGAGTTGTTCAGCAAATTTCGTTACACCTAAAGATAATATTAATAAATATGATTATTAATTATTATCAATAAACAAGGAGTAAATAGTGACGAATCTGAAATCAATAACTTGCTAACGACACAAGGTGTTTTTTTTTTTTACGTTTTATTTACATGTTTTTTAATTTTACAAAGTAAGAAGGCAGCTGTGGTGATATAATTTCATCATACTGAAATCTGACAAATAATTTACAAAAATGTGGGTTCTCCCAAAATATAGCACTTTATTTGTCACTAAAAATAAAAATGTGGAAAGCACATCTTTTTGAACACAAAGGAATAAAATGCTTTACTATGGCCATGACACTGGCAGCATTGCAGTAGTCTAGTCAATGGTGTACAATGTCAAGAACAATATGACCCTAACATTTTGTGCTTGATTTGTTACTTAATAAAATCCTAACTTTGTACATCCACACTACAGTTCCAGCCAATATGCAATTTACTGTTAAGTAATAGCCTATACAAATCAACTAGAAATCACAGTTTTGACATAATACTTTTTAGACTAACAATGTACAACATAAAACAGTCGAAGTCACTTACATTGCACTGAACCCATAATGTCAGCAAATCTACTGATCATTTCATAATATTTGTAAAACCATTTGAAAGAATAAGATAATTTTGGGTAAGGCCATATTTACATGAACAGTTTTAGTAATGCATTTTGGAATTTTATATTTTTTTGCATTGTATACTTTTCATCTATTGTAAAACAATACAAAACGACTCAGAATATTGAGCTGTACATGGAAAAAACAACAACTTTTGGGTAAAGATGGAACTCTTAAGTTGGACTTTTTCCAGCAATTATAAAACCGTCTAAAAATGGATTCAATAAACAAACTATTCACTTTTATATTTGGTCTCAGTCCTTTCCAACTGGCAACCAACCAACCATTACACATTTCTTTGGTCCAAAATAAACCATGGACCATCTTCTACACACACACATTCATACATTACTGTGCAAAAGTCTGAAAACAAGGAGAAGTGTATATATATATATATATATATATATATATATATATATATATATATATATATATATATATATATATATATATATATATATATATATTACAACATTGACTCTTCTTGCTATTTCATTTAACTATCATCATACTTCAAATCTGCTGTACACTTTCCTATCCTTCCTCATTGTTTGAATCCTCTCCAGAAGTTTATCTCGCTCCTGGCTTGTCTTTTGTTGCCCCATAGATGACCTTAAATCATTTTTGCATTTTCCATTTTTATCAGCTTCATCTTCCTTTTCCTCATCAGTCACCGGAGCTTCTTTGGCAGGATTTGACTCATTTCGGGTTTGACTATTCGCAGATATTTGCTCTAATAATATTTTTGTATCATCTCTTAGATTACTGCTTGAGATGACATTAGCGGTGGAAGAAAGGTAGCGTGACTTTTGTTGTTGTTTTGGCTGAGCTGTAGGGGGCGCTGTTTCAATCACTTTTGCTGAATCAGATGTACTAGTGTTTTCCTTAGTATTATCATTGGCATCTTTACTCTTCTGTTCATTTTCACCACCAGCCGATTTAGACATTTCTTTATTGACAGATGGAGTTTCCTTGTCTGAATTTGCATTTATAGTCATTTCTGAGGTAGTTGAACTTGTTGTGGATTGGTTAGTTTTACTTGTACTACTCAAAATCTCTGTTTTCGATTCAATTTTCTCATCTTTTGGAGCAGTCTCATTCTTATTGTCTTGTTTATTATCATTATTAGTCATTTCAGCAGGTTTACAAGTTTCTGGCTCTTTTACTTGACAGATTGTTGGACAAGTTGGTGACTGGTTAACATCATTTGTATTACTTGGTGTAACAGTTTTTGAATCAACTTTTTCCAATACTATATTTTCTTCAGCTGTAGATGGCTCTTTAGTTATAATTTCAGTAGTTTTCTCTACAGTTTTAGCCTCCTGTGTTGTTGTACTATCTTGGGGTTCCACTTTATTTTCATTACTTGCAGCTTGTTTAGCTTCAGATGCCTCTAAGTTTTGACCAATCCCCTCTATTTTACTTTCCAAACTAGTTTCAATAGTAGAATCAGATTTAAATTCAGAAGTTGTATCTGCTATTTTGACCTTCTCTGTAACTTTTGAGGTGACCATATTTGCGTTGGTCTCCGCTGATGCATTGCTCGGTTCCACTTGAAAACGGCTATAAACCTTTTTAGTGTTGGTTTCAAGTTTTAAACTCTCAGAAGTAACATTGCTAACTGGATTAGTTCTTGACTGGTTAGTTGAACAAGTTTCATCTTCAATTTCTATCACAGATATTTTGGGATCTAAACTTTTATCATCTATTCTAGATTCTTTGCTTGCCTCCAGAGACTTAGATGTATCTTTAACTGTAATTTCTGCAGGTTTCTCCTCCATTTTTGTCTCTTCCTTCTCTTCCGAAGTACCAGGAGATACTACAATATCCTTGTTCAATCCTGCATTTGTTTCTGATTGGCTAGTTAGATCCTGAGTTTTTACTTCTGTTGAAATAGACTCCTTGCTAGTCTCACTTTGAATATTAGATACATCTTTTGTGCTACTTTCTGTACTCATTTCTGAAGCTTTGTCTGCCATTTTGGTTTCATCAACTTTGCTTGTTGCTACACTAGTTGAAGATTCCACAGCTGCAATTTGTGTAGTACCTTCTACTTGTTTTTCTGACTTGGCACTATCAGCCATCTTTTCATTTTCACTAGATTTAGAAATGTCCTGAGATGCTTGCTTTTGACTGATATTTTCGCTGCCATCTTTCACCTCTTGTGCTGTTGCTGCTTTCCTCTTTGGAGCCTCTATAACTGTTTCTGCTATAGACGCATTATCCTCAAAAGTATCATCCATATCAACTGTAGCTGGCATTGGCGACATGCTTATCTCTGAATTTGGTGTTTCAAAATCTGACAGATCAGACACACTTGACTCCAATTGGCTAGTTTTGAACAAATTTTGGGGGTCATTTTTGTCTGGTGAAAGAAAGTCCGAATCTTCTGAAGATATAAACTCAATAGCTGTGGCAAATGATACAGGACTTGATGTATTTGAATGGGACTCAAGCAGAGCGACCTCCTCAAAGGTAGGATATTTCTGTTTAGATTCATCTACAGTAGCTGAGGTTTCTTGCACTGTTTTATCTGATGGGAAAGTACTACTAGACGTTGTAACAGTGTCTTCACTAGATTTAGCAGGAGATACTTTTTCCGATGTTGACAATGATTCACCTGGCTTTTCTATAATTTTGACAACCTCATTTGGGCCGGTCACTTTGGTATTTTGATCTTCAATATTTGATTTTTCTTCCATTTTTTGTTGTGGCTGTAGTTCACCTTTTAGCACTGTAGCTTGCAATTTATCAGACTTTTGAGCGCTGTCAGCTTGTTCAACACTAGAGTTTTCCTTTCCACTCTCTATTGGTTGTTTTTGCTCTGTTTTTGAATTGTCTTGCATTAATCGCTCGAACGGTGACATACTTCGTTTGCTATCTTTTATTCCAGTGCCACTAAATTTGACCAATGCCTCCTTTATTGGTTCTTTATTTGACAATTCTGTTTTCCATTTTGCCGCTGAAGTAACATCTGTAGTGTCCTTTTTAATTTGAGTAGATCTCGTTGAAGATTTTTCAACAGATTCCTCATTGATTGGTGACTGTATTGATGTGAGTGATTTCTCAATAGCTCCCTCTTTAGACTCAGATTCTAATTTAATTGATTCACCTTTATTTAGTTGCTTTTGATTTTCTGCAATTACTGGCAACACTGTTGTGCTTTCTGTGACAACGGATGTAACAGAGTTTGATGGACTAGCCTCTTTAGCATCTTTGGTATTTTCAGTGCTACTTGAATCAGTTTTTTCTAACATTTCCTGCTTATTTTCCAAAATTGTCTGGGCACTTTGCTTAGTTGCAGTTTTGTCATCAATTTCAGACTTAGCCTTTCCTTGACTTTTAGATGCATCACTTGCCACATCACTACCTTCCTCTGTTGCTTCTTCAATTTGAATAACAGTTGAAATACTCTTTTGTTTATCTCCAAATGGCTTTAGAAACTCCCTTCTTTGTATAGTCGGGGACCATAACCTAGACTTAGGTGTTGCTTCTTTGTTAGCTTCCTGTGAAAGTGATTGTTCAGAGATTCTCGCTGATGGCAAAGAGGAGAATAAATCCAATCCAAATGTTTTTGCAAAATCTGGAACTGAAGTACTATTTTTCAACTGTGGATCTTTTGAGGTAGTATCAGTAGTATTAGTAGGTGGTTGCTTTTCCTCAGTAACTTGATCAGCATTAGCCGTTTTGCTAGCTACATTAGCTTCTTTAGCCTGGTCTTGTTTTTCAGCAGGTTTTGTGGCATCTATTTCTTTTGAAGCTTCCTTTTCTTGGGTTAGTTTTTCTGTGGATTCAGGTTTACACGCTTGGCTTTGTTTTAACTCAGTCTTTTCTAAATCAGTTGCAATTTTAGTTTCTATTTTATCACAGCTTTGCATTGGCTCTTTTTTAATTCCGCTATCAACATTTTCAATTTTACTGCTCATGTCCAACATTTTTGCATCAATTTTCTTGCTATCCTCTTTAGTCGTTTCACTACTTGATCCCACTACTTCTTCCTGCATCTTTCCCTCCTTCTTCAGTTCTTCTTTCTTTTCTTTGGTCACATTTTTTTGCTTTAATTTCACCTCCTCTGCTGCTTTTTCTGCTTTACGTTTTGCTGCTAACTCTTTGAAGAACAAAAATCTCTGGTCAGGGTCATTCATATCTAAAAACAGCTCACTTAGCAGAGATGAAGGAGGTTGTTGTATCGGTTGAGGAGGTGGCTGCTCAATTTTGGGCGATGCTGCACTTTCTACTGCATCGACCTTTGGGGCTAACTGTGGGGACTGAGCTACCTCTTTTGTCTTTGCTAATTCCTGACTTTCTGGGAGGTTTTCTGATTTACTTTCTGAATCTTTCTCAGCTTGTTTACCAGAGTCATCTTCAGTTTTAGCATTATCAGATGATTTGATGTAACTCCTCCACTCAAACGGCTCTCTCGCCCCTGGTCTCCGACTAACAAATGCCAATTTAGTCTGGTCCGCCTCTGTCTTAGCTTTATCCTCATCTTGGTCACTATTATCTTGAGTGCTTTGATCCAGCGACCTAAAAATCAGAGACGATCTTAACCTTGAGCCCCTCTGCATTGCGGCATTGTACTTCCCACGAAAAGAATCATCTCGTCTTAGCACGGATGCAATAGGCTCCCTTATTTCAACCTCTTCTTGCTTTTCCCCATCAGTCGTTGACGAAGATTCAGATGGAGTTGGCGTAGGTGCTTTAAGTTCTTGGACTATTGGGGGAACAATTATTTGTGGAATTTCATCTGGAAATCTTTTGGGTAAATCTTTTGGAGTTGTTTTAGCAAAAGCTGGCATTTGACTTGCTCTTGGTAATGCTGGAACCTTGAATTCTCTAACGTTAGGGATTTTCGGGACAGCTAACTCTATAGCTTGTGGTGGTGGGGGTGTTGGTTGTTGCATAGGGTGAGGCATGTCGTCAAATGGGTCTACAACTTGACCGTGTCCCATTGGTAAACCCTCTGGCTCTCCTGAACTATCATATGCGCTAAGATAGGAGCTAATTCTCCAATTTCTTAACCCTCTTTTCACAGTGGGGTCTTTGCGATCACTTGAATGGTCTTGCATAAACCTCTTCTCTGTTGTATTAGAAGGAGTAGGTGATGTTTGACAAGCATACGGCTGACCAATATGTCTACGAGGGTGCGTTGTAGCATAAGGCAAATCTGGACTTGGAATCAGCTTATCAGAACTTTGTTCCATTTCAACATTTCTAGCTGATGATAAATAGTTTAATACAGGATCAAAGTTTTCATGTGGGTCTATTTCCCTTGGGTATCCTGGTTCGGGATAGGGCTCTTCTTGTTGAAAATCCTGATTCCAAAATTTATCCATTGACCCATAACTACCATAGTCTGGGTCATGTCCTGGGTGGAGGTGTTGTTGCCCTCTGTAAAATGGCCGACCAGGTGGCTCAACTTCAGGTAATCCTGGTTGTGGTTGTTGATATGGGAGGTTATATCTACCTGGTCCACCCTCTGCAAAACCATGTCTTTTATGGGCTAGAGCCTCCATCATTCTTGGAGGACCTTGATCAAATGGGGGCTCGAGTCTAGTTTGGACGGACTGGGGTGACGGATAGCGATTGTACATATCCATAGGTCCTTGAAAAGTGTCATGTCTTTTAAGCGGCCCCATTCTCCAGTCCATATTTTCCTCATAAGGTGGTCTATTCCACTCCTCTGGCTGTCCTGGATCCATTGTGCGGTATTTCCTTGGGTCTCTTAGCATGGGGCGGTCTCCAGGACAGGGGCGACTAGGTAAAACGGTCATATCCTCCATGCGTTTGAGGTCCAAAGGTTCAGACTGAGCAAATAGGATCCTGAATTCCTCATCGAATGTTGACACCATTTGTCCCAGAAAAAGATGAGCCATGCAGCGGTGGAGCTTCTCATAGGACCACATGAAACTGGAGAGAGGAGACTAGTTAGAAATACCATTGAATAAAAGCACCTTTTTTTTTTTTATCCCCCCCCCAAAAAAAAATAAAATCTATAATCAATAAAATCAAAAATTGTGATAACTGAATATGAAAAATTAAAAATGTTATTATTTTTTGTCACCTAATTCTGATACCTTGTTTTAAAGTATTATTTTATTCCAAAGCAATTACAAATTCACAACAAATCTATTTATTATCATTCAGTTAATTTAAATAATTAATATCCATTGTAACATTTCCCACATGTTTTTTTATTTTTTTATTTTATTTGAGAGTAAAATATTTTAAGGATTTACAAACAGATTTTAGGGGAAATTTTGTTACTAAAGATTATGTTGATCTGTTCATTATGCTTTTAATCATTTCTAAACAAGAATAGCTATAGGGAAATTATATAATACTATGCTATTTTTTAATCTAATTATCTGTATTTTTTTGGTAAAACTACACATTTGATATTTTTTGTATATTTTCTCACCTGTAGTTTCCACTGAGCACAGCCCTGCAGTCTGTGAGAATGAAACGGTCCAACATTTGCCCTTTGAAGGACTTCCCAGTGCGACAATGATACCTGATCCCTGTGACCGTCCTCACACGCAAAAACTAAAAGAGAAAAACACAAAATGATCATTTAACCTGAAAGTGTTGTGATTTGAATAGCATTTAGTTGATGTTACACTAGATGGCAGTATTAGCCCACAGACTTGGAGCTCAAATTACAGAAAATGGCTGGAAACTTTGTCAAACACAAAGGCTAAGTACATGTGCAGGGCCATATGACCTGTAGTAAGTGTGCAGCTGGTACATGATACACAGATTTAAATACAGAGAGCAAATAAAGCAGATATGACACAATATAGTTTGAATGTAACAACTACACTTAAATCCCTCTAGAAAGAATACAGCACCAAGAAACTCGTAGACCCAAGAGTTTAAAATAATCCAAAATAACTATTCAGTATGATTTGAATACGATTATACTGTATCTATTGATTAGTATTGTATTGCATAGATTGTAGGTATTAAAAGTTGGAACCAACTCTTAAAATTAACACGTTTACACAATTGGGTCAAATATGTATGTTTGTAAACTTAATCTGTGTTTCAACTAAAAAAACTCAGTCCCATATGTATGAATTTTATTTCTGGAGTACTCTGCACACCTGACTAGGGGAGGCAGACTTATAAGAAATCTCATGCACACTTTGTCACTCTTCATTTTCTTTGAACAAGGTTTTGGGGATTTTCTTACAAAAATTTTGAGAAACACACATTTTATCTAAATGTGTTCAGCGCTAAATGCAGTCAGTTTAACCCCTCACCTGTATGGCCTGCAGGTTAACCCTACAGTTGTTGACCATGTTAATGAAGTACTGCACATTGGCCTCGTCCAGGAGCAGGTACACAGCCACGTTCCTCGTGGTGGCGTTCAGGATGTCTGCGAAAATGTCCACATCTGTAAACATGTCCATCACCACGGCGATCACCTGCAAACAAGCAATATGAAAATGAACAGCAAGTCAAAGGGTGTGTTGAATCCTATTCCACTAAGAATATCTTTGTTTAATTTCTGAGAATAGTCTTCAAGTGCATAGCATGCCTGAAAGATTAATCACAATTTAAAATCTCCCTATTTGCAAATCACAAAGGTTGTTATTTTAAGGAAATGAAAACTCTTTTGCAGAGAATACAGAAACTATACAAACTCCATGGTTTTTACATGTTTTGAAGAAACTCACTTCCCTTTGACATTTTTGTTTTGGTCTTGATTTAAAAAAATCCCAGGTCTCCAGGGTTTTCTATAATTTTTTCCTGTTTTCCAGTTGTATTCTCTTCTTGTCAATGTCAAGCTATACGAGAAGTGATAATTGTTTGAAGGAAATGCATACAATAGTTGAAATGAAGTGGCTAAAATATGAATTCCTCAAAAATACCTTCAAAAAGTATATTTACTTTTACTACTAATAATAATGGCTTACACTTGTAAGCCTCTCAAAGCGCTACACTATAGTCATTATTCATTCATTTCCACACTTGGTGATGGTAAACTACTATTGTAGCCACAGCTGCCCTGGGGCAGACTGACAGAAGCGAGGCTGACAATCTGCACCATCGGCCCCTCCGACCACCACCTATCATTCACGCACACACCACTTTCATACTAGGCAATGTGCGTGAAGTGTCTTGCCTAAGGACACAATGACAGAACTTGGTCCAAGCGGGACTCAGTCCTCCGACCTTCAGGTTGGGGGACCGACACTCTAACCTCTGAGCCACTGTCGCCCTTTTAACTCAACTCTCCACAGATCTTGGCCTGGTGGCATTAACTACCTGTCCCCATGGAGATAGATGTTTAATGCCATACAGTGGAACATATCAGGTAAAATAATATCTCCAGGTGGCTTGTCTTATACAGCTGCAATGCTACATTTTAAATAATTATTTGTGCCAGCCCCAAGCTTGGAAGAGGATTACATCAGGAAAGTCAATGCAAAATCAATATGTGTAGAACAGAAGTCTATATTTGATAGAGATGATTAAAAACAAAGAGCAAATACTACAGGCCATTAAATTTGTAGGTTAAAACTCACCATTTGAGCATTCTTTATGAGTCTCCTTGCCTGCTCCTTTATACTGGGCATGTCTGGAGCCGCTGGGTTCACTAACGTCGTCACCTCCGTCGGACCAATGAAGTGATGAATCTGAGGCCATCCCAGATCCAGTCCGGGTGCATCCAAATCTGAATGCATGGGCCAATATGTATCTGAAGACCCATCTCCTGTTGTGTCTAAGTACCTATGCTCAGGATGGGTGCTCTGCTTGGGTATCTGAACACAGTTTTGGATGTAATCAATCTCAGAGGGTGCAAGAAAATCCACAACATCAACAAACTGGAGGAATTTGTAGTATCCTTCTACGTCCTCCTCTATCAAAGCATCTATAGCCATGCGGTACTCCTCTCTGTAGTGGGGCGGCAGGTAGTTTAGGTCGTGGGGGTTGTCTCCTGCATCGGAGCACTGTGATCGCCGAGCCATTGCCACCTCTGACAGAAGAGAGAAGAAAGTAAAATGTCAAGTGTATTTCAATGTTACGGAGTTATTACTATTACTACTGCTACAACTACTACTAATTCTGTGACAATTACTACTATTATTTTTCTGATGCAGTACACTACTTTTCACAACTTCTACATGGACCAGTTGCTTTTTTATATTATTATACAACATATACACCACAGAGCTAGGCAACATGGCAACAAAAAAATCAAGATTTTTACTGCATATTGATACATTTTAAATTAGATTTTATTCGAAACTACAAAAAACATAAACAAGACAGACTTTTGATACTGGCCATTTAAAAAAAAGTTGTCAAATTTCTTCCTACAAAATCTGAAATTTGCTCCAAACGACATACTTTTTCTGACAGAGGATTGGCTGTAAACCTCTAGATGAAAAATATATATGACTGAATATTGCATTTAAATAAGTTAATGGAAGAGCCTTAGTTCACACTACTCTTCATAACTTTTACATGGGCCTGTTTTATTGTACAGCTAACAACACACACCAGATATATGTCAAATTATTTTACAGTTTTTTGCACATTGTTCATTCACTCCTCATTCACTCTTAATAGCAGAAGTGTGCCTGGTGTGCCCACGATAATACACAGGCAAGGTATTTGAAGTGTCTTGCTCAAGGATACTAAAAGCAATACGCATTTCGTGTTACTGGGATTCAACCGTCAATTTTAGGATTAGTGAATAAATGTTTTTCCCAAATGAGCCACTGCAAGCCCACATTCCAGACCAAGCTACTACTCTGCCTTGTTGATAAAACCTTCTCTATCATATACTTCAGGATTGCCATAATAAGATACAGTAATTTGTAGAACTACTATCAGTGTTTATATCTATAACAGTTGAGAAAAATCACAGCGTTAAGTATCACAGTGCGAAATACTGAAGAGGTGTGGAGAGCTGTGTTCATCCAGTGTAATATAATTACAATTTCTTCTCATAACATTGTAAAATACGCTAACAATAACCACAGAAAATATTCAAGGATTCTTTTACCACAAGTTAGGATAAATAAATAAACAAAAACACCAAACATTTAAAAATAAGTAATTACCATTTTAAAAAGTAAATAAATAAATAAAAAAAAAGAAAAGAAAATAGTTTTTGAATTTAATCATCCAAGAAATGTCCTTTCTGAAGGCTGACTGGTTAAAGTAATTTTTAAAAACATTTTGTTTGTAACCTAATTTGAAGCCATGTCAAATGTTCGTAAGTGTTCCATTAACAAATATTTAAAGTTTTATTTATTTCATTACAAAGATTTAGTCCTTGGTCTCTCATGTGTTTGTACAAGGCTGCAGGAAAAAAGAAGACCCCATATTTAAAGGACTGAATGATAATGTCAGTGCTAGACCATTGTTCAAATTACAGTATATTTAACTGGTACATTCAACCAATAAATGTAAATAGCTGTTTACACCTATATCACATGTAGCAGCAAGCTAATAAACTTCTGGTCGTATTTGTGCAATTTGAATCCTTTGACAAAACAGCAAGCTTGATCATTTGTTAATCCAGGGTGACATAAGAGATATCTAGAGAGATTAAATGACTGAATAAACACAAATCCAGTCCTTCAAATCATTATTCAATACCTTTTATCCTGTACTGTTGAACAATGGCTGTCAGACTGAACCAGATGGGAAGAGGTAGTTACTCAACAGACAAAGATAAGACAGAAGATTGAGGTGGGATCCGAAGCCCATAAATTTGACAGGCTGCCTTCAGGCTGTGCCATAAAAAATGCTTTTCTCTAAGAGCTTCACTCAATTTAAGGACAATTTTACAATACATTCTTTTAAATGTGATAAGTAAAAGTGCGTCATTTGAAACTCTGGGACGAACTAATCTGCGGCTGTTCATGTTCAGACTAACCTTTGCAACTATGTCTTTCAAAAGAAATTGCGCAACAAAATCAAAACATTTCTTAATTTTATTAATGCTCCACTGAGCCACATTCTCTACCTGTGTTTTTCAGCTTTCTGACACCAAGGACACAGGCTACACTTTGTTTACTTAGGGATTTGCGTACTCTCACTTTACATACAGTTTACATCTTTGTCTAAATAAATATTTGAAGTACAACTACGGTTGAAAGAAGCAGTCACATAGTATTGTTACTGCAAAATAAAACAGTACTAAAAAGTATTACTTGATTGAATAACAACTGAATCACATCTCCATGTAGACAAGCAGGTGGCAGACCCCTCCACCAGAAAAGTTATAGAGTACATCTTTAGAAGAAACTAAACCTAGATCAAACCAAGGCTACATTAAGATCTATTTTTTATATTTTTTTAAATTTTATTTCAATATGAATATTACATTGCCGCTACTACTATTACTATCTGTTTTATAATTCCACAGCTTCTGCAAATACTACTGTTTCTGCTATTTTTATTTCTACATAATGACACATAGGTCAACTGTATATGTATTTTTCATCTTTCTTGGAGCCTACATACTAATACATGTTGGTGTTATTTTTATTGCCTCACAAAATGGTGTTAACTGTCACTACAATAATATCATTGAAGATGTCCACACTGTATCAGGTCTATGAGACTCTAAACATAAAGCTGCAAATCAAATCAAGAAGATAAAATGGGTTAACTGATAAGTTGACTGACAACCTCTATGGAATATTACCTCAAATAGAAACTTGGTGAATTGTCTTCCGCTATTCTCTGGTAAAATGATATAACTAAGAGCTGTCAGTATATGTCCCTATAGTACAGTGGATTATTTAACATATAATTCTTGGAGATATACACTGAATTCAGAGTCCAAGAAACAACAATGCAGGAAAAAAAGTTGGCAGCACAAGGAAGACTTAATAGAAGGTATTTATTCAGATGACAAGCCAACATGTCTCAACGTAAAACCAGCAATAATGACACCTTTGGGCCTTTTTAATAAATTCAGTTGTATAGTTTTGGGTACCTTGATTTGTACTGGAAAAATCTAGACTACATCCTACTGTGTCTTTAAAAAATGTTAAGGTGTAATAGTAATAAGTGCTACAAATACATAATATAAGAAAATGTGAATTTCTTTGTTACAGAACATAACTTTTCCAGACCCAGAGCCACCCAAAGTGTTCTACACATCTACACATCTCCTGCTTATGTCACCTCAAACCTTGACCCCTGATCTCCCTGTGTGCCATATCATCGTTGTAAACAGCTGGACATTAGCCCCATTACAACAGTAAATACTTTTATATTGACCTATTTACACTGGCATTTTGCTTCACGAAGTGCACTTTTTCGGGGTAATGAATGAGGAATCCGCTGCAGGGTGTGGCTCCGCCCTCTGGCCAAAATGCTCTTTTGCAAGTTCACGTAAAGTCACGCTCAACTCTCACATATGTTAAAAAACACCAAAAGTGTGAAAACACCGTTCCTAATAAAATACTTGCTCAACCAGGTGTTAAGTAAAGCCATATTGCGCTTTAAACTCAAGAATGACGCTCAGTTTTGCCCAAAATCCAAGTCATTTTCAAGTGTTTTGCGCTGTTTTCCCTCGGACCATATGCCATATCTTTACGCACGGTTACGCAGGGACTACACACTAAAAACAACACCCATAACAGAACAAATAAGCGACTCAGATGGCTAAAGTTTATTCATTTGGCTAAGTTAGACTCTCAACTCACCGCGTTGCTCTTCCCTCGTCACGCTGGTCTTAGTTATGCGTCGATCCCGTCATTTGTGCGCATTATATCCTCGCCCCGTAGTGGAATCATCCAAACATGTACGTGCCCGAGAGAAGGGACTCTGAAGTGTATAGTTTTACGGTTACATCGCTATTTCTCTTTGCAAGCGCCTAGCTAAACCAGTTTGCTGTCACGCTTAAGGCATGTTGTTGGCAAAAATGTTTGAGAGAAAGAGAAGAGAGAGAGACGGAGTTTGCAGACTGAAAACTCGCCCCGCCTCGTGTCAAATCACTACTGCTGCTTTGGGACAGAGGCTCAACTATGAACGCTTATCTTGTAGCGTACACAACTGACAATTACCAGCCAGTTTGGACCATAAAAACGGTATAATTCAACTTCAAATCAATTATAGTAGGTGCAGAAATCTAGAGCTTTGTCCTTAGGTAATAAAGCCTCTCATTATCTAGTTATTAAGCAATTATGCGCAATTAAATTATTAAATAGTATTATCTATATAAGCTGTTTTTGTTTAACTGAAGCACATAAACAGTTGTAGCCGGTTATCAAATGAGAGGCTTGTTAAAGGTGCACTACGTAACTTTCCTGCTTGTCTCCATGAAGATACAGCCTTGTGTTGTCTTGTGCCTGTAATGTTCCTCAGTATTGTCACTAAAATGATCTCTATGGAGGCCAGGCTACGGTTCAGATCTGTGGAGAAGTGATGGTTTTTTAAGATAGGCCATTTCTGAGCACTAAAACATCCATAAAGAAATAAATATAAGTTTAATGCCGTACCGTGGAGTATTTCATGGAAACAAGCAAATTGCAGAACCACAACACAAACGTTACATAGCACATTTTAAAATCCTTACTCAGCATCTCCATTTGATCTTTTAAACTATATTTGGTGTGATTTTGTTTATACAATTTTAATCCCTGCATAACAATGAAGACTCAACATCCAAATTTACTAGAAGCATGATTTACTAAACTGGTTACACAAGCAGAGTCACAGATGGTGGACCAGGGCTTAATAACTGTAATTACATTTATCATGTTGTAATGGTTGAGGTGTAATAAACAACTGTGGCAAAGATGTGGACTGTCTCAGTGGGATTTGGTGCATTTGTGGTTATGTTATTGTTGTTGTTGTTGTTATGTATCCAAACAAATCCAAAGCCTATATTACAGCCTCAATCCATAATGAAATACATTAAGAACTGTTGTTGTTTATATTTTATCTCCACTACAAAGAAAGAATTCACAAACATATATTACAATATTTTTGGGGGGATAAACAAAAGTCCGGTGCACATGGCACCAGGACACTCTAGGTCGGAGGTCGATGATCGACTTTGTTGTCGTGTCATCTGACCTCCGACCGCGTGTCTTGGACACTCGGGTGAAGAGAGGGGCTGAGCTGTCAACTGATCACCACTTGGTGGTGAGTTGGATCCGCTGGCGGAGGAGGAAGCCGGACAGACCTGGCAGACCCAAGCGCATTGTGAGGGTCTGCTGGGAACGTCTGGCGGAGCCCTCTGTCAGGGGGGTCTTCAACTCCCACCTCCGGGAGAGCTTCTCCCTGATTCCGGGGGAGGTTGGAGACATGGACTCCGAGTGGGCCATGTTCTCCACCTCTATTGTCGATGCGGCTGCTCGTAGCTGTGGTCGTAAGGTCTGTGGTGCTTGTCGCGGCGGCAATCCCCGAACCCGGTGGTGGACACCGGAAGTAAGGGATGCCGTCAAGCTGAAGAAGGAGTCCTATCGAGCCTGGTTGGCTCGTGGGACTCCTGAGGCAGCTGATGAGTACCGGCGGGCCAAGCGTGCCGCGGCTCGGGCAGTCACAGAGGCAAAAACTCGGGGTTGGGAGGAGTTCGGAGAGGCCATGGAGAAGGACTATCGGACGGCCTCAAAGAGATTCTGGCAAACCGTCCGACGCCTCAGGAGGGGGAAGCAGTGCTTCACCAACACTGTATACAGTGCGGGTGGAGAGCTGCTGACCTCGACTGGGGATGTTGTCGGGCGGTGGAAGGAATACTTTGAGGATCTCCTCAATCCCACTGTCACGTCTTCCGAGGAGGAAGCAGAAACTCCATCACCCTGGCTGAAGTCACTGAGGTGGTTGGCAAGCTCCTCGGTAGCAAGGCTCCGGGGGTGGACGAGATCCGTCCTGAGTACCTCAAGTCTCTGGATGTTGTGGGGCTGTCTTGGCTGACACGTCTCTGCAACATCGCGTGGCGGTCGGGGACAGTACCTGTGGAATGGCAGACCGGGGTGGTGGTCCCTCTGTATAAGAAGGGGGACCGGAGGGTGTGTTCCAATTACAGGGGAATCACACTCCTCAGCCTTCCCGGTAAGGTCTATTCCAGGGTACTGGAGAGGAGAATCCGACCGATAGTCGAACCTCGGATTCAGGAGGAGCAGTGTGGTTTTCGTCCTGGTCGTGGAACACTGGACCAGCTCTATACTCTTCATCGGGTCCTCGAGGGCTCATGGGAGTATGCCCAACCAGTCCACATGTGTTTTGTGGATCTGGAGAAGGCATTCGACCGTGTCCCTCGTGGTGTCCTTTGGGGGGTGCTCTGGGAGTATGGGGTCCGGGGCTCTTTGCTAAGGGCTGTCCGGTCCCTGTATGACCGGAGCAGGAGCTGTGTTCGCATTGCCGGCAGTAAGTCAGACCTGTTCCCGGTGCATGTTGGACTCCGCCAGGGCTGCCCTTTGTCACCGGTTCTGTTCATTATATTTATGGACAGAATTTCTAGGCGCAGCCAGGGGCCGGAGGGGGCCTGGTTTGGGAACCACAGGATTTCATCTCTGCTGTTTGCGGATGATGTTGTCCTGATGGCTTCTTCGAGCCAGGACCTGCAGCAGGCACTGGGGCGGTTTGCAGCCGAGTGTGAAGCGGCTGGGATGAGAATCAGCTCCTCCGAATCCGAGGCCATGGTTCTCGACCGGAAAAAGGTGGTTTGCTCTCTCCGGGTGGGTGGTGAGTCTCTGCCCCAAGTGGAGGAGTTCAAGTATCTCGGGGTCTTGTTCACGAGTGAGGGAAGGATGGAGTGGGAGATTGACAGGCGGATCGGTGCAGCGTCTGCAGTGATGCGGTCGCTGTATCGGTCCGTTGTGGTAAAGAAGGAGCTGAGCCGGAAGGCGAAGCTCTCGATTTACCGGTCAATCTACGTTCCTACCCTCACCTATGGTCATGAGCTCTGGGTAATGACCGAAAGGACAAGATCGCGGATACAAGCGGCTGAAATGGGTTTTCTCCGCAGAGTGGCCGGGCGCACCCTTAGGGATAGGGTGAGGAGCTCGGTCACACGGGAGGAGCTCGGAGTAGAGCCGCTGCTCCTACACGTTGAGAGGAACCAGTTGAGGTGGCTCGGGCATCTGCTCAGGATGCCTCCTGGACGCCTCCCTAGGGAGGTGTTCTGGGCATGTCCCACCGGGAGGAGGCCCCGGGGAAGACCCAGGACACGCTGGAGGGACTGTGTCTCTCGGCTGGCCTGGGAACGCCTTGGGGTCCCACCGGAGGAGCTGGAGGACGTGTCCGGGGTAAGGGAAGTCTGGGAGTCCCTGCTTAGACTGCTGCCCCCGCGACCCGGCTCCGGATAAGCGGAAGAAAATGGATGGATAAACAAAAGTAATTTTGATGATAATGCATACTGTGACTGTTTGGCACCTAATCAGCATCAATCTAACCAACAAATGAACACAGGCAAAGTTACCCAAAGACTAAAAGAAGATTATACAGAAAAAAAAACAAAAAAACACCATAAATAAGCATTTATTTATTTACAGATCACCTTTCACAAATAAGATAAGTGGTTTACAAAGTGCAAAGAGCAAACCTTAAAACATTTGATCAGTAAATATTTTAGCATGGTATTTTGTGTACAAAATATGTAAAATAATATTAATTCAGCAGCCACAGCTGCCCCGGGGTAGACTGACAGAAGCAAGGCTGCCAGTCTTGCTTTCACCCCTTCTGGCCACCAATCACACCACTTTCATACTAAGCAATGAAGTGTTTTGCCTAAGAAAACAACAACAGAATGTAGTCTGAGTGCAGGGTGAACCTCTGACCTTTGTCTTGGTGGATGTAGCATCTTAAAGTGTGAAAGTGACTATATTGCAAAGTATGGATGTTAATCAGTGGTATTTATTGTTTTCGTATCGGGTCTAACATAATACACTGGACTTCTAGCTACTGTGGTAATATTGATCTTTGAGAGCTTAGATTTTTTACAATGTCTGACCATCACTAAGTCTGTGAAAAGCCTTCAGTTTAGATGGGAACCTAAAAACCTTTCTAATACTTCTCTTTGTTTCAGTCCAAGGATTTCCAAGTTGAAATGACACTGACTGCCCTGTGTGTCACATGTTGGCATTAACCAGTTGATAAACCTGACTAATACAAAAGCAATATGTCTCACTTTTTACAGCTTTGCTCTCTGTGTAAAACTCATAAAACATGTTCATAAACCGTACCTGTCTCCAGCTCTCAGTCGAACTCAGGTTTCTGGAATTGGACTAAAATGAAGAGGCAGATAAGAAGAGCTGTGATTTTTGTGTTTTCTCAAACCTTGAATGGAGCTGAAACATTTACTTAGCAAGTCATGTTGCTCTGGGACCTAAAATAGCCCAGGAAATGATGCAACAGAAGCTGACAAAGTGCACTAAGACAATCCCGTATTGTTCACTCAAGCACCACCCAATACACACAGAGGAGCAGTCAGTGGAGAAACATCTACATTAATGTTGCTACACTTCATACCAGAGCCCGATCACCGCAGAGACATTTAACCCTTGATAAACAAAGTACTAGTGTTTCAATGGTTCATTTGAATAAGATACTTTACATAGCACAGAACCCTCCTTTCTCAAACTACAGTATAAGTATCCAGGATATAGACATAGTGATAAGTTTGTTTGTATTTATGTATCTAACAGGTCTATGCATGCTAAAAACAAGTACATGTATAAATACTAAAAACAAGTACACCTAATATGCAGGATTGTGGTCAAAGCCAATTTCCATCCTTAGTCTTTTAACTTTTATTTGAATGAGACACGAGTCATATTTGTGCATATTGAAGTAAGTAAGCAGTTATAATAGTAGGAAATAAAGTTTTTGTTGTTTTTGAAGGGGACACGTGATGGTGGTGGTTTCAGTGGTTCCTAGGCAACCTGTAAACACACTAAAACAACAGTGATGCAATGTCTGCGAAGGTGACTAGAAATGAGCAAGTTATATAATCATGTACTGATTCAATACGTGATTCATAAGTATGCCTCATTTCACAATCAGCGGTGTAGTAACAGGTAGTACATTCTAGATACTAGCCTTTGTTTTTCATAAAAGGCCAAAATGGAGAGTTATAGAGTGATTTGTTTTTAATTAAAAATGCATCATGTGTTTTTTCGTGTCAGGCTTATCTCTGTGAAAATGTTTTGCCTTACTTGGATTGTTTCACAGTATGGCTTTAAATGTATATGTCTTCTATTTATTCAAGGTGTTTCTAGGGTGGGAAATAAAAAAACAAAAAAACACACACACATTCAAACATTCAGTCTCCATGGCGATAGATTAGTTTAATGCTATTTTGAGGAATATTCTTGACAAAGCAATGACACCACCATGGAGACAAGCAGGTGGCAAACCCTCCATCAGAAAAGTAAATCATGAAAGTGAATCAGTCATTTTTACAGATAACATATTAATATAAATCAATAACATGTTGCCATGGTTTCACACACTGGGCAATGTGGGTTTTACTTTCACATCCTTCTCAAATCAGAAGTGAGATTTTGACCAAGTTTGTTTGTACAGTTCAAACAATGGTCAGAGGTGCCACAATGTCCTGATTGTAGTTAACTACAACAAACAAGAACAGATTACACTTTTACATATAACACATACAAACTGGGACTGAACAAAGACTAAACCAGGATTAAACCAGAACTAGAAATAAACCCAGCCAAGTAAACGCACCCTAAGACTGCTGTTGAAAGTCAGTAATATAGATAAAACCTTAAAAAACAAGTCTTAACCTATAGTTTAAATTTCATAGTTTTTTCGACGTGCTCTAAGCATATAACTCCCTCATCTACGGCTAAGGCTACTTTGGTGTCGTATCCATGATTTTCTTCTTAATAAACAAAAGATTTGAAAGCCTCAAATCAGGGTGGTGTTTTGAGAGCTTACATGCCCACACAGGCAGAAAAAATATTATAATTATCCACTTTATATAATTGTTAAACTCCTATGAATGGACAGTATGTTTGTCACACAGAAAAAAAAACGTTAAGTTGTTGCCACCACCAGCTTGTCTCCATGAAAATATTACTGGTTTGCTAGAATGTTCCATGGTATGGTATTATTTATCTAGCATTTATTTTCTGACAGGTGGTTTTATAGCTCAAAAACACCTTGTAAAGCAGACGTTCTTACAGGGACTGAGCACGCCTCTCCACAGATTTGACCTGTATCTTGGCCTGCTTCTCGTCATGGAGAAAGTTTAATGCTATACCTTGGAACATAGGTAAAGTGATAATATTTCCATGGAGTCAAGCAGGTCGCAGGCTCTTCACCAGAAAAGTTACATAGTGCATCTTTTAAATGTTGAAAAAGTATTTGGTTAAACAGTACAATATTTAATTTATGTAATTGCTAAGCATGCAACTGGACTTTGTTAAAGCAATTTTCCATCTTGCTCCCTGTAAAAAATATAGTATTCTGCTATTATGATCTGGTGGACAAAAATGTGTGACTTATACACCTTAGTTTCAGTAGTAAAACATAGATCTAGACAGTAAAATATGTACTTAAATGCAGTAATAAATGTTGGTAGTGAATTAGTTGCTGCCATGTTTCTGATGAAGGGATGTGTCCAGACATATGTTACAGGTAATATGATCAGCCCCATAGGAAGACTTTTTTGGCATTGGAAACATTGATTTGATGGACAGGCCATTAAAACATAGACACTACCTCCTGGGAACTTTAAACTTTGTCATTTGAGGATGACATTTGAGGATCCTGGCCTAATTATGAATTAGTTTGCTCATGGGGATAGGAAATATGCCAAAAAAATATATATCATAACTTTTACAGCCTAGATTCTAATTTTTAAAGTCCAAATTTCAGTATGAGTGGTTAAATTCCATGTCACTCATTCAACAACAGGAGCCACATTGCTCTGCCCCATTTGCTCTTAATATGACAAAAGTTTTAAAATGCATTATTAAAACATTTTATATTTGAACAATCACTAGAAGTTTGGGGACATTTGAGGTGACCGTTTCATATAGAGCAGTTTTCCTACTGGAAAGTTGTTATTATATATTATATATTATATTATATGTTATACTTATACCAGTTGGTGAGCAGACAATCAATGCTAATTCCCAACATATGCAATTCAGATAATAATCTGTTCATCTCCCAGGAACCATGGTCAGAATAAACCCGTATCTTTAAATAGCCTGCTGTTACATAGTGCTGTTGGAATGGGAGTTTATATTTTGTCAAACAATGATGAAATGCTCAAATACCAGGTCCAAAATTCCACTGCAGTCTTCAGCTCCTCTGATACTATAAAAGGGCTCCTGAACAGTCTTTGCCTATAAAGTCAAGTTTATATTTTGTCACGCTCTCCTCAGTGCACTAGACGTGAGGAAACATGACGTGAGTTGGGTGGGGAGTAATTTTGCTTGAGTATTCTAACAGTCTATTTAAGGCTACTTAATTTTCCATACAGGAGAAAACCCATTGCAATTAGTGCACACTGTTACACTGAGTCAGTAGTAGCAGTTACAAAACTGTATTGTATTTTGAAATAACTGTAAGTGAGGAAGTTATGAAGATTTCTGTAGTCTAGACATTCAAAGTTTATAATTTGACACATTATCCACTTATTTCTCAGTCAGAAACCTCCTTGATCTCCTCAAGTGTCTTGCTCATTTAAACAACTGCCGTATGTATTGTCAGTTGCCAAACCAAACAGTCAACTTCCTGGTTAGTGGGGAACTGATCTAATCTCTGCTTCTTTGCATTATTTGTAGTATTAGTGACAGTACTAGTAGATATAGATCAGAATTCTTACACGCTTTAACTGAATTCATAAATTTTACGTATAACTTTTAGCTTTATGTTTGTTGAATACTTTTAAGTCTACCAATAAATAGGATTTGTGGTCATAGTAGCCTACTTTAATTACATTTTTTCTCTCTTTTAAAAAAATGATATAGCATGAATTGGCCACTGTACAAACTATTTATGTCCCAGCATTCAATGCAGGTTCCTGTCAGGAAGGTGAGCTCATGTTTGGAGAGAGGAACAGCGGAAATCGGAAAGTGATGAAGCAAGGACAATAGAAATGCATCTCATCACCATAACGTTTCACTAGGGTTAGGGTTAAGGCCCTTTAGAACATGCAGCATTGACTCAGTGCATTTAAATAACCAATGATCACAGAGAGGGCTTCCTAATATGGTTTCAGAGGTAAGTGCTTAGCTCTGTACTTGTACTTAACAAGAACATGGCACATTCCTCTGCAGGCTGTATGCAAAAACATAGTGTGTCTCTTAGCAATATACTTAAAAGTGTCTGGGCCGTATTTACAATAACACAACTTTGTCAGATAAGTAAAGTCATGTCCCTTCAGAGATTAGCTGGCTAGTAGTGATAAAGCACACTATTAGAGATCAGGATTGTCAACTAATCAATACTAAGCCTAGCTTGATACTAGATACTGAAAAAAAACAAACTGGACCTTTCATGAATAGGTGGTATTGATCTTTACCAAAATTAGTATAAAACATATTTTAGGTAACAAACCGTTATTTTGTGATTTTGTGATGAAAATATCTTTAAATGTCTTTAAATCATCATTGAGGTATTGAAATTGTAGTTAAATGGCAACATTAATTACAATTGTAGTATTAGTAGTAGTTTTAGTAGTAAGAGTGTGTTGAGACAGTGACTGTGACTACTGGACTGGAACAGACTGGACTGCTCTATGTATAATGCTATCATCATGTCTTGAGGGTTCATGTCTCTGGGTCCTAGTAGTAGTAGTAGTAGTAGTAGTAGTAGTAGTAGTAGTAGTAGTAGTAGTAGTAGTAGTAGTAGTAGTAGTCGTAGTAGTCATAGTAGTAGTAGTAGTAGTCGTAGTAGTAGTAGTGAGTGCCTGCAGCTTAGTCTGTGAGTGGTACAGATGAGATGTGTGAATGTGCCCCAGGTCTGTGTTACTGCACTGCTGTAGAAACATGTTGTGATTGACAGTGGCTGTAGATACGCATAATTCTTACAGCATTCAGTGACTCATATTTTACATGTAATCTGAATACATTTGACTGGATTTCATTAACATAGAATCTTTCCCAAGGGTCTGTGAAACCTCGATCTTTTAACTGTAGGTAAAAGCTTTGGATGAAACACTGTGGTACTGACATTCACTTAGGCCCTATGTTAGGCTACTGTGACTGCGTATATACCAGCACATGCCACATAAAAATTGGGAATAAACTAGGAAAGTAACCTGGACTAGACCAGAACTAAACCAGGGTAGAACAGGGTGAAACTAAGAGCTTAAACTAGGACCAAAGAAAGTGAATGCATCCTTAGCCTTACAAATGTCACGATCAAAACAATCAATCAGCTAATTAATACATTTCATACTATTATCAACTGTGTACTAGAAGAAATACAAAAGTAGATTGTCAGTGCTATAATGTGCACTTCTCTGATGCTGCTATTGCTATTGTCTAGAGACAGTGACAACGTTTACATGCACACCATAAACCTGATAATTATCTTATTTCTGGAGTTCCAGTGAACTAGGGCGCGCCACCAGGTGCTTCTGATGATCATATTTCTTTTGTGCAGGTAAACACATAAGGAAAGACAGATCGAATTATTGTGTTATCTGATTGTTCTAAGTATCTGGCTATGTATGTGGACCCACATACAAAAAAAATCATACATCTTACATCAGCCATTAGGTCTACGTCTCTTTTATGCTTTTATTACATAAGGGAGCTATTTAGCCATAGTTCAATGTAGTAGAAGAAGATCTCAGATAAGATAGAATAAAATAGAAACTGTACTAGCATTACAAGACTTTAAGATGGACAAATTACATCATTCAATTTTCAGTTTGTTATTTATTATATAATATTAAGGACTAAAATGTTATATTCATGACCATTTCATAAGCGAAATTAAGTCATTTCAATTCAGCCTCTGCTCCAAAAAGGTAAACATAAAGGTATTGTGCTTTTTTATATGACCATGTATGTCACAATAACTTAACCTCTGCAAGTTTGATTTCATAACACTGGCCACGTACTAGAGGGGTGGTAATGTATTGGAATGAAAGATTTCACTTTTGTTTTATTATGTGTCTGTAATCGTGAATAATTGTTAAATCGCAATGTTTCTTCTCACAATAATAGTAACATTAAAACTGAATATTGTGACATCCCTATAATACTTACATCTTATGACTTATTCACTTTGGTACTTTTCACTTTTGGGGATTTCATACATCACATCGTCAAATAAATTCTATGTCTTAAAAATGAGACTTTGTAGTTCCTTGCAGTAAAATAAAAAGACAAATGTACTACATGTTTAACAATACGTGTCCTCCTTCAGCTTATTGTTTGCTTGCTCCCTGCCTCCACCTGCAAGCTAACAGGACATGCAAACACTTGGTCAATGTTACTGTATAGAATTCTGCTCTCTGTATCTCTCCAGGACAATGCCTTGGTCCCAAGCCAAAACTGGATACTGAAGTGCGACAGTCAGCTTAGAGAATAAAGCCCTAGGTGAGTGACGAATACACAACCAATTCGACTCCACCCTGTTTTCTGTAGGTTATCACATTTCTGTTGACTCTGTTTCAGCGACTCAAATGTAAATTTACAAAGACTATTGTTCACACACGTGTCATAGTTGGACCTGTTTGGTAAATATCCATCAATGTTCAACCTGCTTCTGTGGAGGTAACCAGGTTCATCTAGTATTATGTAAAACTGCCTTTTATTTTGCTTTTAAATGTGAATTAACGTTATAACGCTTTTATACATCACCAAAAATATCAGTGTGGTTGTGTTTTAATCCATAAATCTTTTCAAGGTTTGCTAGGTTTGGCCAATTTGGATGGTGTTATACAGTATGTAATTAATTTAAATGATTACAGCACTAACTGCCATCTGCCAAAATTGTCCTTTATGCTTGTAGCTATTGCCTTTAGACTCATCTAAACTGCTCAACACTTTAAGTGTATCAAGGCCAAGGTGTCTAAGGTGAGTCCACATTGGAGCTAATTTGGAGCTAATTTGGAGCTAAAGTGCAACCTTGTACAGCAAGACGGTTACCCACAATATTTATGAGTTCACAAACTCACAAGAATTCATCTTGCCATGCTCCCTCTGTAATCGGGTGGACAGACCAATCACAGAGCAGCATTGAGATTTGTGTGGAAACCAAAGGCAAATTGCCCAAAACAAACCAAAAAAAGCATGGCGACGCCATGTTTGTTTTTAAAAATGTGTAGGAGGTGAGCACTTTATGCATTTGTGGACAGGAAAGATCCCTGAGCTTTTCTCTCAACTGGATGTAACAAAAGTTTGACTTTTCTGCTTGTTTCACTGTTGTGACGCTTCTACCAGTCAGATTCAAATATTAATCATTGTGTTCTGTGTTTTCTGATCACTTTCAGTGAGAGCCATCCCAGATTGATAATGTGTAGAACTCAGAGTTGCACAAATATCAATCTGGTGTGGGTCAGGTTAGCTAAAGTGAGACTAATACCTCCAACTTTAGAACTAAATTGGGCTCAAACCAGGACCAACCATGACAAATGTGAACACAGCCTTAAAGGAGTATAAAGTGTGAATGCACCATACTTCTATATTTATTAAATAATCATTTTAGTAACAACAGTATTATTGCACTGTCCTTTTATTTTATAGAGGCTGTTTGTCCTACCTTCTTCGTTGCCAGCTTCCATATATGAACTTTCAATCCAAATGATGTTATCCCTCAGATTTTGTTTATATCTGTTCAAACTGCAAATTTACAAAGAATGGAAAAACAGAACTCTGGAGCCTCTTTCTGTAAACATCCATAAATGTCATTGTAAAACTTTCCAGACCATGAACTTCCCATTTATAGCATCTATAATTAACACAGGACTAAACTAGGATGCATCCAGGTCTGAATTAAAGAACTAAACCAGATCTAAACCACATGCATTTACAACTAAAGCACCACCTGAAAATTACTGACGTATATTTTCAATTAACTCATTAATCACATCAGGTTTAAACATGATCTAATTCAGGACTAATCCAGACCAAACCCAGGAATCAAATGGGTATGACTTCACCAAGACAACACCAAGAATAAACAAAGATCAACTTGGACTGAACCAGGACTGAACCACATAAAACCAATAATTACAAGAAATGCACCTCTTAAAAATATTACAATTTTCCCATTGTAACAAGAATAAAGGTTTTCTCTTTCTCAGTGCATTCAGAACCAATCTCAGACTAAACCTGGCCTACACCAGGTCTAAACATGATTCTATCCAGACTAATCCAGGCCAAACCCAGGTCTCCAATGGGTATGTCATAACACAGACAACACCAAGATAGAAACAAGGTTTAACTTTACACTGAACCAGGAGTAAACCGCATAAAACCAATATTAACAGCATATACATGGGTTTCAGCCAAATGATTACTTCCTGATCTGGAGGATTTTATGAGGACCACTCCCCATTCAAAAGACATAATATTTAAATTTCAATCCTTATGCCTGAAACTCATAAATACACGTCTAAAAATATTAAAATTACCCCATTGTCACAAAAATATAGATGTTCTTTTCTCATTCAGAACAAGTCTCAAACTAAACCAAGATTTAACCAGGTATGAAACCCATTAAAACTGGATAGTTAATATTTAGGTAACTATTGTTAATCTCTGTATATAAACTTCATGGTCCTACCGGCTTCTGCTCCTGTGTTGTCTTCCTCCTCCTCCCATAAACTCAACTTTTCCTCGGGTACAGGGTCCTGCTCCTCGCCGCATGTCTCCTCCATGGCTTACAGACGTAAATCCCAGTGTTGTCAGGACACAAACATCATAATATCCTGTGAATCTGCTCCTAAAGCACAAGCACAAAACAATGGGGACTTCCTTAGCTGAGAGCGAGACAGCAAGAGAAGGGAGGAGTGGGCTGAGTACAGGGAGGAATGGAGATCACACATCTGGGTTAGATTTCTAAAGGATTATGAAATGAATCTGACAGCAACAATGGGTCACACCTATAGGCCAGTGTCTGTCCTACTTAAAGTGATAGTATAAAGGCCAAGTCATAGAAAGTTCATTAACTAACTTACAAACTAAAAAATACAACTACATTATAATCTCAACTGTATATTGATCAATTAGTGTTAACTGTATACACAAATCATTAAATACTTAATCTAATTGTAAAAATTAAATAAAATAAATAGACAAATCCACCTCATCTTAGTAGGCAGGCAAACTGTGTAGTAATAATTTAATCTATAAAAAATAACCTAGTTCAGTTGTTATATGTTACAGAATATAGATTTACTACAAAACGAGATACTGTACCATTTATGCTAACTACTTGCCTCAAGAGGACTGTGTCAGGGAGGGAGCCCAGGGAGGGAGCCTGGTACAAATTGTTGGCCAAATCACTGTGAAAATGACTTAATGGAAGAATGTTGCTCTGGCAAAAGTGAAATGACCACATATGCATTATCTATCGAGAATAAAACGCACAAATTGAGGCAGAAGATATTTTGTATCATAAATGTGATTTAATTTAAGTATCATAAAAAAGAATAATAAAACAGTATTTGTGTCATGTTGCAGTAGAAAATCCAGGGTTGGAGCATGTGGTATTTGTAGCTTTAATATAACTGTGTAGTTTACTATCCACAGGGAGCCACAGGAAACTGGCTGGAAACTGTCAAGCTGATACTCCTGGGATTGGACCATGTTTCCATAAAACTGTCAAATCCATCAACATAAAATGATCATACAAGCATATTAAGCAGTAGAATAGAAGTGTGTCACTTTTCAGTCACAGACAGCTCATATTTATGCCGTTGATCTAAGTTCTGTCCTCAGGCTGTAACAGCTCCGATCTTTGTGCATTGTTTGATTTCATGTGGGCGTCGGTCAAACGGAGTGTGGGGGGTTTCAAGAAGGCAACGTTCAATAAATATAATCAAATAAATGTCATATTCAGATATTGTATTAAATGATAGGGTTTTGTGATGCTTTAAAACAGGGCTGTGCAATATATGAAATCATCACATTTTTCCCCACTAATTGATTGAGCTTGGTTTTTGGTTAGCTTTCATTTTGTTTTTTTGTTTTAATTATTGCCATTTAGACAAAAACATTGTCAAATTTGTTCCTCCAAAGTGTGAACTCTGCTTCAAACCACATAGAGGATTGGCTGTGGCCCAGGTATGTCACTGTCAATTAGAAATGACAGAATCTTGATCTCAGATTAAAAAAAAGCATTGCACTGAATTGCGTGTGTTTCTGTGTACAATACCAGGGCTCATAAGATGTGTAGTGACTGTGATTCTTGAGGCTGAGCTCTGGTTTATGGCACTGGGACAAATTGGCAAGGGAAAGAGTCAGGGCTGTGAAACGACTGGAGCGTGCCCAATGCAGCCACTAAAGCTAAATGCCAAAGCTACAACATCTACAACATATAAGAGGTTTAAAAACAGACTCTTAAGTTAGGAATAACCTCCAACAACTATGAGAAAAAAAAAATTCTAGATATGGCAACATGCATTTTAACAAGAGGAAGACTTCTTAAAAGGATTTTTATTAACACATTATAACATTAACTATCTTCTCTTTCTTATATTGTGTAAAAAGGTTACTACCGTGACAGGTTTAGTCCAACACTGTAATTACTGATAAAACACCAAAGTAGAAACGAAAGTAAAGGTATAAGTTCAAATACTTTTACTTTTACTTTTATTATCAGATGGATTCTTACCACACCTACTTGTGAGAGGATAGTCCAGTATTAAGGATAGTCCAATACCTTTATGGCACAAGTTATAATCAAATCATATGAATACCTATCAGAACTACTTAATATTTTGCGCAGTGTTGTAATGTGTATAAAGAGGATTTGAATCTCTAGATTCTGAAATGGTTTATTTATTATTTATTTTTACTAATCCCTAACAGTAAGTAGCTTCTATAGATGCCTTTGCCTTATGTTGTGTGACAGAGAAGGTTATTCAATGACCCAACTTTGTAATTATTTGATGCCAAAGGAGGAGTTCTTGATTGAAAAGAAAGCAGCACAATACTTAAGATAAAGAACCTTTCTTGGACATTTTATTATGAAATAGTGTAAATACATCCACAACTATCTTTTGGCCTGTGCTTTGATGTGTAAAGGGAGAGTTACTATAGTCAAACTTTGACAGTAGATGTCTTGTACTTGGTTTTGTAAATAAAAGCTGGAATGAAAGCAAGATGCAATACTTTTCAGGAACTTTTGATCTTCAAATTAGTGGTTTATTAGTGTTGTAAATGTGTCCCTATGTTGTAATGTGAAAAAGGGAGGACTACAACATAGTTCAACATTGTAATTACTCATATAGGTCTACAGGATGTAAATTAAAACCACTGTCGGCCCCTCTCTGACGCCACTCCCAGGATGGTCTATTCTACACATTTTCTTATGCTGAAGTCATCGAGCCCAGCGCCAAGAGTTAACAGTTTAGTGTCTTGATATTGGCACACACTCAAACAAAAAATAAACATGTTACAATTCCATTAAAGCTTGTGATTTTTGATGTGGTGAGAGCTAAAGGGAGTTAACATTGAGCAAGTTGAAAACATGAGGTGGTTTTCAGTGGAATGAAACAATCCCGGTTTGGGCCAAATATGTGTCAAATAAAGTCAAGTCCAGAAAGATATAAACTAGAATGAAATCTGGAGGAGAAAAGACTGCAGCTGGACAAATGTATTAATATAAATGGTGTGTTATGCAAGTGCAGGGACTAGCATTATCAAAAGTATCAAAATCTAATCAATACTGAAACTAGTGTAGAAACTAGATACTCATTTGAGCGGGTATCAATAAAAAATAAATAAATAAATAAATAAAAAAAATCACATTCACAGGACAGGAATGAACCTTTCTTGAATAGCTTTAGAATGATCTTGAGCTGTATCAGAACAAGTATAAGATACATAGACTAGCATACACCCATGGACCACTATGAAATCTACCTGGACGAATGAGTGACTACAAAGATATAAGGCCCCATGGTAATGTAAAAGAAAGTACTACCATTTAATGTTGAAAACAAACCACATTCAATTGCCTATTGCTTGACCTCATCTTGACTAGGCTACAGCTAATAAAAATAAATAAATAAATGTAGCCTACGTGATAGAATATGTTATGATGGTTTAACTGCAAAAAATTAACTTTGAAAGCACACTTTTTCACAACAGATAGAACTATTTACTTTCATGGAATAAAACATTTAAAAATGTGGAATTGTATTATTAATAGTTTTTCATATTTGTAGTACTTATCTGATCAAACATTTTATGTGAACTTACCGAGATGAAGTTGTTTGGATCAAGCCCATATGCATTTTCAATTAAAAAAATAAAATAAATAAACACATTTTAAAAAATCCATAAATTTAGGTATTTCTTCAAGATTTTGTGATCTACTAACTCCAAAACTAATGCAGAATAATTCTACATGATTCTACATGCCACTTTCTTTTTAGGATTCATTTGAATGAAGATACATAAAAACAACGACAAAATAATTAGGTAATTCATGACAAAATAATGACATTTACTAAGTTTTTACCTTTTTAACTGTATTTTAGGCGCTGTGGAGGTTTCTTTGCATAAAACGTGCCAAAACATTTACCACGAAGAAGATCCACGCTCTCCCCGCGCTGCGTCACCAAAGATCGTGTGTGAATAAGGTTAATCACTTCTACTTTTTATAGCACTAGTTCTCCCCACAAATATTTTAAATTATTTACACTTTCATGATGGAACGTGAGCAAAAATATATAAATGTAAATATATTCAAATGTAGTACCTGATGTTTTGAAAGCAAACGTGTCTCTGTGTGTAAAACAGAGTGGGATGTTATTACTTTAAAGGATCTCCGTAACCATGCAGGCTGAGCTTCCAGGGAACGATGTTTTGGACTTGCAATGGGCTAAATCACACAACATAACTACTTTTAAAAGAGTTTAGGCTGTAGTTTTTCCTTTTTATAGACATTACAGTATTTTTTAGCTATGGCGGGAGTCATTCGGAGACTAGACGAGACGGTTGTGAACAGAATTGCTGCAGGAGAAGTCATTCAGAGACCTGCAAATGCTGTCAAAGAAATGATAGAAAACTGGTAACGATTTTCCACATAAGTAACACAAAAACACAACTACTTAACTACATTTTAATAAGCTATTGAGTACTTGGACTTATTAATTGTTATTTGTCATGAGATAGTACTTTATTTATCTTTATTTATACAGGGGAACCCAATGAGAGCACTTGGGCTCTCTTTTTTATGGGTGCCCTGTTTAAAATACAACACAAACTGAAAAAACAATCAAAACAAATAAGTCCATAAAAAACATCAATAACAAGTGCAGGTGTGTGTATAAAAGTTTGTTATCAGATTATTATATTGCAATTGTGTCACCAACGTGTCCAGTTTTGCTTTTCCTTGGAGCATATTCCATTCTCCTTTGAGCTTCTTTGAGTAATAAGTTAAATTTGCATAATAAATATTCCATTTAAAGCACACCTGTTGAAATGTTTCTAGTCTCGACGCTAAATCCACAAACATCCAGGTGACAGTGAAGGACGGAGGCCTGAAGATGCTGCAGATCCAGGACAACGGGACAGGCATCAGAGTGAGTCACAGAAAAACAAACACTACACAAAACTCCAACACTGTCTTAGGAGGAGAAGATAGTTTAATATTATGATTTGTGTTCTTATATCAACGGTGTATAACCTAGGTGTGCAGTAATAGAAGACATTTTAAGTACATAGATTAGTGGAGAGGACATATTGTTGTAAAATCTGAAAAGAGTGAACATTAAAAATTAAACTTTTATTGCTTAGTGTTTTCAAAGGTCATCCATTTTAAAGCTCAAGACATTTTGACAAAAGTAATTAAGGTTCTTTTATCGACTGTTTGCTTAGGCATGGCTCTGTGGTTAGGTAAGGTGAGGAAATTGGTTTACATTTGGAAATTTGTATTATAATATGGATTTTATGCTGTTTTGCGCAGAAAGAAGACATGGAAATTGTGTGCGAACGGTTTACTACAAGCAAACTACAGACGTTTGAGGACCTCTCTGCCATTTCCACCTATGGATTCAGAGGAGAGGTAAGCTTTTGAACACTTATGACATATGACTTAAATATTATTGTAACATTGATTATGATTATTGTTTCATTCTTAAATACAGGCTTTGGCCAGTATAAGTCACGTCGCCCATGTTACCATAACAACAAAGACAGCCGATGCCAAATGTGCTTACCGGTACGAGAAAAACACTTTGAAACTACAGTGGATATGTGTGACAAACAATATTTTAATTAAATTTGATCTAAATATTGTAAAGCACCAATTGAAAACTAAGATAATATAGAAAACCTGACTATTTTGTAGGAACCACAGTAAACTGATGACTTTTGATTTAGAAGTTCTTATTCCTTATTTCCTGCCATGGGAAAAAGAAAAAAACATTCAGTGAATAGTACATAAATGTGTACATGTGTAAATATTTTGTACTCATTGTTCTTTTGCAGAGCTTGTTATAGTGACGGAAAACTCAAAGCACCTCCCAAACCCTGCGCTGGAAATCAGGGCACACAGATTCTGGTAAGTGCTTTACAATTTTACAATATTGATTTATTTTTTGTTTTGGAACATATTGTCACACATTGGATTTGTATGATTGGATTGTAGAAAATTAGAGAGTGGGCAGAGACATTCCAATATTTGTTAGTGCATTTTTCTTTTTAATGGCATTGGTTGGGAAAAAATATGTTTCTTTTTTGTAATGTTTAGGTTGAAGATTTGTTTTACAATGTGTCAACCAGAAGAAAAGCTTTGAAGAGTCCCAGTGATGAGTATTCAAGGATTGTAGAAGTGGTCAGCAGGTAAATCATAAGTACCCAGAATGTACAGTTTCTTCATATAGTAAACACATTTCTTAGTTTTTATCTTTTGTTTATTATTATTATTATTTTTGCAGATATGCCATACACAACTCGGGCAAAAGTTTCTCAGTGAAAAAAGTAATATTTTGATTTCACAATGAAGAATTAGCTGACAGTAATTTATTTATGTACTTTTATTGAATTGCATTTTTTCAGCAAGGAGAGACAGTGGCAGATGTGAGAACTCTGCCAAACGCCTCTGTGGTCGATAATATTCGTGGAGTTTTTGGAAACGCAGTCAGTAGGTAAAAAATACATGCTCTGACTTAGATTGAGATGTCTTAATCAAAAATATTAATAGCATGTTTACTGTGATAAGAAAAAATGTGTCTTTGATTTATTTGATAGGGAGCTGATTGAGGTGGGCTGTGAGGATCAGAAACTGGCCTTTAAGATGAAGGGATACATCTCCAATGCAAACTACTCTATGAAGAAATGCATCATGGTCCTTTTCATCAACCGTAAGTAACGTCTCATCGTGGATTTAGGATATAGTAGGTGGTAGTAATACAACTTTTCCATCTCTGCTGTTTCAGATCGTCTTGTGGAGTCGAGCGCCTTGAAAAAAGCTGTGGAGACTGTTTACGCTGCATATCTGCCCAAGAACACACACCCTTTTCTGTATCTCAGGTAACTCGGGACAAAACTCTGCTCTGAACAGCACTGTCAATAATGTTTGCCTCATGTTCCTTGCTATCTCTCACTGAACTCATTTTAATCAGTTTAAGGGTGGATTATGTAACTTTTCTGGTGTAGGGTCTGCCAGCTGCTTACACTGACATGTTATTGTTTTACTTTAATATTCCACAGTATAACATTAAATGTATCGATTTCTGTGTGAGCAAGCTGGTGACTCCACTAGGCCAAATTAAAAGTCAGATCTGTGGATAGACAACCCTGCTCACTGTAAGAATGCATGTTTTTCAAGTTATTTTTGAGCAATAAAGACTTAGGCAAGGCAAGTTTGTCTGTATAGCACAATTTGTACGCAGAATAAGAAAGACATTTAAATCACAATACAACAAATCAAAGCATAAATAATCATAATAAAATTAACATTAAAAAAGAATAGTGCAGAACAAAACCCATTCAGTCATGTGCACAGCTAAACAACCATTTTCAGAATTGGGTGGCCATTGGTGAAAAATATTTTCCATGCTAAAAGTGTTTATTATATCCAAATGGAAGTCCTGAATTTAAGTGACAAATTTTCATATCCAAAGCCATCAGCGCTCTGTGGAGCTTCTGTTTGTGCATGAGAGAGGAGTGCTACTCATAAATACAGTAGCAAATAAGATCGCATCGATTTTAGAGGGTTTAATCCTGACATCTGTGACTCCAGACAAAACAATAACGTCTCCATGGAGCCAAGAAGGTGGTGGACCCCACCAGAAAAGACATCATTAGGAAATAGAAAGCATTTGTACAAAGCAAAACCTCTCTACAATACTAATAAAAATCCTTACATTTTCCATTTTTTAGTTTAGAGATCGCCCCTCAGAACGTGGATGTGAACGTACACCCGACCAAACACGAGGTTCACTTCCTGCATGAGGACAGTGTGATTGAGAGCGTTCAAAAACACATTGAGACTACACTTCTGGGATCCAACTCCTCGCGGACATATTTCACTCAGGTATGAACTCTATGAAACGGCTTCACAAAAATGTGCTGGCACCGATAACATCTTTGTATTCTATTACGGCAACTATTTTAACAAGACTCCACACCCTGCAACCAAGTATCAGTTGTACTCGGGTAAAAGTCAGAAATAGCATCACTAATTCATAATTTAAGTCATTGTTTCCTCAATGTAAGTCATTGTTTCCACAACCACGATAATTACTATATCGACATATTGCTCCTTCTATCATATATTGAATGATCATTTTTCAGGGTCAGTATTAGCGGGAAAGCAATTTTTTTCTGTGCTATGATGAGATTTGAGACTTGAATTATGAACTTCTAGGACTCACAGACACATTACAGACACAGATTAACTAACGTAAATGCTGCATTCTGTCATTTATTTATCGCAGTTCATGTTTTTTAACAATATTGTACATTTAGAATACTTTTTGTGGGATAATTCTGTTTTATGGTTTGGTTTCAATATGATCTTTAATCGTCTATATTTACTTCTATTGTAGCGTCTAATGTATATGAGCAGTGCAATTAAATGTTAAATTATATGGAGAGAGAAGGTTTTGGGTTCAGGTTTTGTGGTATCAAAAAACTCAATACATAGATACAAATTGATACTAAAACTATCAAAACTACCGGTAGATACTTATTAGAACTAGTAATTTTACTTAAAAATGCTTTTGATTTACTAAAAAAAACACATTCAATTATACATTCTGGGTTTTGGGGAAAAAAATTGCATTGTGATGATCCTAGTACATTACCTGAAGATTTATAAATATTTTTGCTTCATGAACTGATAATAGTAGCATTAAAATAAATTGTTTTATTATAGTTTATTAAGAAGTATAGTAATGCTTCAAGAATACCATGTCTTTTTTTCCAGACTTTGCTCCCAGGTCTGTCTGTCTCTGAGGGCACTGAGGTTAAGTCATCCTCCTCAGACTCCACTGATCGAGTTTACGCTCATCAAATGGTGCGCACCGACCATCGCACTCAAAAACTGGACGCATTCCTTCAGCCCAAAGACAAGCCCCCCACAGAACCCCCTGATACGGGACGTCCCGGCTGCAGCAAAGAGACTGAGAGCAAAGCCAAACCATCGAACTCTGAGAGTGTGGAGATGGATGAGATGGATGATTTGAATGACTCAGATCTGCTGCAGGCCATGGAGGAGGCGGAGGTCCCAACAGGAGAGAAGGAGAGCGGGGGGGAAGGCGACGCTGGACACGTGCAAAAGTGGGTCCTGATTTTATATGTAGGACAATTAAAGGTGTACTCTGTTACTTTTCCAGTTAAGGTCTCCCTTGTGTCCATGGAAATATTAGTACAGTATGGCATTAAACTTGTCTGTCACCATGGAGACCAGTAGGTGGCAGCACTAGGCCAAGTTACAAGTCAAGTCAGTTCAATGTAAGAATGCATGTTTTTTTTTTTTTTATGTACATCTGTACTTTAATGCTTTATAGAAATTTATGTCATATTGAGGAACATTCTCAGAAAAGCAATAATATTTCCATGGACACAAGAATGAAGTGGTCCCCTCTACAGTGCACCTTTAAGACATATGCTGTATGATGTACTAAATAAAAAAGTATATTATACAGCATAAGATAAGTGTTTATAAAGGTTAACTAGGTCAATGCTCAGAAATATATAATCAGAGGAAAGTTCACTAGATGTTATTGCTTTGCCTGGAATGTTCCACAGTATGTCATTAACCAGGCCAAGTGACAGGTCAGAACTGTTGGGATGTGCAGTGAAGTTTTTTCAAGATATATATATTTTTATAAACAACTGAAATAAACACAAGTTAGATAAGTTTAATACCATACTGTGGAACATTCTAGGCAAAGCAGTAACATTTCTGTGTAGACAATCAGATTGTGAACCTTCCACCAGAAAAGGTATATTGTGAACCCACCTATAATTTCATATTCTAGTGACAATAGACAACTTTCAGACATATAGCACTTCCTGATTGGAGCGTCCACATGTCTGCACTGGTTTGGGGTTGAGTTTGTTAGTCTCTGTTTTTTTTTTTCCTTTTTTTCTTTCACTTGATTACTCAGAGCAGTGAGTGATCGGGGCAGGATTTTTCTTGTCAAACTGAAGTGTGACTTGACTCAAAAAACAACCTCAACCACTCACCTGTAAGCTGAGTCAGTGCTGTTGTGTAAAAGAGTGTCATAATCTACCCCCAAGCAAATGTTCTCAGCTTTTCAGAAACAACAGAGGCCAATGAAATGTTGATGAAATGTTGTGTGTAGTGCCCTCTAGTGGTAGAACAATGATATGGGAAATTTGTGTCATAGAATAGAAACGTTTTTATTTAGGAAACCAGAACTGCAACAATATAATAATAATATAATAATAGTGAGTATTCAACTACTAAAATATTTGTATTTTGATTATTGCCATTGTTAACTGGACCATACAGACTCTTAAACACAGACCAAAAGACATCATTATAACAAAGACATTGACTTTATTAAATCTAAATTATTTTCATTGTAAATATATCTATCTAGAAGTCTTTAGTATTCACACTTCAACCTTTTTTTGGTTAAACATGTATCTTGAAAATCTCAGTATACTCATTGGACTAATTGATAAAATAACTGACTCTTCGACCTCTAAAGAAATCTAGATACCAAATTCAAGTTTTTCAAATAATTTACTAAACTTGTGTGTTAATTATACAAATATAAATAATAAAAATGGACTATACTAAATTAAACAGATGGGAATGCTGTAGCTACTTTTGTCAAACAACATTACCTGGAAAAAATCAAACAGCTCAACATTTTGTTTAAGATGGATGAATTTAAATATTATGTATGCACAATCAGTGTCTCTGTGGTTGATTCAGGAAGCGTCCGAGGAAGGAGCGGCACCAGGAAGAGGAGGATGAAGAGGCAACTGCAGCAGAAAGTCCAAAGAGACGAGTGATTAAATTGAACAGTGTGAAAGAGCTCAGAGCAGAGATCTCAGACAACTCTCACAAAGGTACAACTCACTCATAATAACAGGGAAAAACAACGCCAATCATAACATCATTTATCGGTCTACTCATCTCAACTTAATTTCCATGGACAAAGTATGGAGCCAGTCCCATGTTTGGAGGTAGAAGATCGTCTTACATGCTGTTAGTTAAACATGTTTTCACAATGACAAAAACAACTAAACCATGTAGATAGAGGTTTTGACGTTTTGTTTATAGAAAAAAAAAAAAAAAGATCTTGCTTTGGAATATAGTAAAGTTTAAAATCTCATATTTACTTGTTGATTTTAGCAAGCAAACAATACCAGTACATTGAGTGCATGGTCATTCATTCATTATTTAGTCTCTCTAGGTTTATTGCGTAAGAAAAAAAAATGTTTTGTTGAGCAAGTAAGAAGTAAAACAAAAACAACAAACAAAAGTACTAAAAATGACACTCATATTTACATGCTTTTTACCTTCAGGTCTCCATGAAATGTTGCAGAACCACTCGTTTGTGGGATGTGTCAATCCTCAGTGGACTCTGATTCAACATCTCACCAAACTCTACCTGCTCAACACCACCAAACTCAGGTACGAACCAATTCACTGCCCTTTCTACGTAATATTTATTTTATTTAAGTGTTTTTATGTATGTAACTATGTAACTTTCCTGGCTGAGGGTCTGTCACCTGTTTGTATCTGTAAGGATGTTTTTGCTTTGGGTCAGATGTATAGCATTAAACTTTTGTAGTGTTATCTCCATGGAGACAAGCATGTGACGCCACCAGGCCAAGTTACAGGTCAGATCAGTGGAGAGACGTGTCTGCTCACAATAAAAATGCCTGTTAACTAATGTATTTTTATTTAAACAATAAAAGCATCTATAATTGAATAAATGGAAGATAAATACATTTATTACCATACTGAGGAACATTTCAGAATAACTGCTTCATGGAGACAAACAAGCGGCAGAACTCCCACTAGAAAAGTTACCTACTGTACCTTTAAGTATGTGTCTCATTGCAGTCAAGAACTTTTCTACCAAATCCTGATCTATGACTTTGGTAACTTTGGAGTGCTCAGACTCTCTGTAAGTAAATTATTCTTGTCCCATAACATAGCTAGATTCATTTTCCATATTTCTCACTTTTCATATTGTTACTTTAAGGAGCCCGTGCCTCTGTATGACTTGGCGATGCTGGCGTTAGACTCAGAGGAGAGCGGGTGGACAGAGGAGGACGGGCCCAAAGAAGGACTGGCCCAGTACATTGTGGACTTCCTCAAAAAGAAAGCAGAGATGTTAGGGGACTATTTCTCCGTGGAGATAGATCAGGTCTGTTTAAGGAGTTGGTAAAAAAAACAAAACGATTAAATGTCTGGGTTGTGACTGGTACATTTTGATCTTGAAGGAAGGTAATCTGACGGGTTTACCGATGCTGCTGGACAAATACACTCCCATCATGGAGGGGCTGCCAATGTTTATCCTCAGACTGGCCACTGAGGTGAGTATTTTTACCACTTGTGGCTCAGATGGTGGAGGCTTTGACTTACCATTTTATATTTTATTGTAGTGTAAGTGTATAAATGCAGCCTTTTTGTAATGCTAGTCACGGGGGCAGCAGTCTCAGCAGGGACTTTCCCCACCCCAAACACTTCTTCCAGCTACTCCAGTGCAACCCCAAGTGCCAGCCTGAATTAATCTAGACTAAATACAATCATCAGAGTGAAGACTTATTTTGTTATTGTGTTTGCTCTGTCTAGCCTTGTTCTTTGTGAACCTAAACAAAACATTTTGAAATGTTAAACTTTGTTACTAAGCCAACAAGTCTAACCTGAGCCTTTAGCAACACCATAAGTTGAAGTTAATATTAGGATACAACTAAATTTCAAGGGTTTGTCCACAAAAAACATCATCTTCATCCAAGTTAGGTGGATCTTAATTGTTCTGTGATGCTCCAGATGTGTTCATTGTTGTGAATGTACTGTACTGTTCTTGCCCCTCAGGTGAACTGGGACAGTGAGAAAGAGTGTTTCAGAGACTTCAGCAAAGAGTGCAGCTTCTTCTACTCCATCAGGAAACAGTACATCCTGGAGCCGCAGCCTGGAGACGACCAGGTATGTGTCATAAGGTTTACTCTCATTTTAATGTTTTCTACTTGTACATATATAAATCTGTATAATTGTATCTTATTTAACACCTTTGATCTTTATCCACTTTACCACATAGAATTATATCACAATTTATTTTTTGCTCTTTTATTATTGTAATGTGTGAGCTACTGTGTCCCAAGTAATTTCCTTTGTGGATCTTGTCTAAGCCTAAGATTGAATGTTATTTCTCCAGTGTTTGATTTTGAATAATACAATCCATATAGAAGCATTTATAGATATGATGAGGAGGACAGCCGACCAATCAATTTTTAAAGCGCCCTAGGTCATTTGATCTGCTCTCTAGTGGTGAAACAGAAAATTACAAGTCTAAGAAACTGGTGTGGTGAACTTGTATCTGTTAAAGCTCATGGAAACAAATAACCTTATGATCATTAAAAATACACAAAAAACATTAAGGGATTTAGCCATATCGTTAAAAGCTTACAAAAACCTGATATTTGACATGTCATATATAGCATAGCTAGTAGCATTATGGATATGATAATATGGTATAACAGATATATAATTGTTAGTGATTGATAGGAGACTTTTTCTTTTTCAGGACACAGACTCATGGCGATGGAAAGTTGAACATGTGATTTTTAAAGCTTTTCGGACCCTCTTCAGTCCTCCTAAACACTTCAGTGAAGACGGGACAGTTTTGCAGATCGCAAACTTACCAGACTTATATAAAGTGTTTGAGAGGTGTTGATTTTTAACATGTACCAATACACCAAAATATGCTACTTTTTTATACTGTTCAATGAATATTTTGTAATGTAAATAAAAATGAATCACATGTTTAAGATAAGATAATTTTGTCTGGTATTTTACTTTTCACAGGTATATTGTTAAATCAGACAGCTTTCAAAATCTAGAAATCTGGAAATTGTTTTTATTTTAATGACTTAATATGATCTGAGGCTTTTATTTCTTTCTTTGTGATTACAATTATTTATCCAATCAAAAACAATTATTTGGAATCTGCTTTGAATAATAGGGACACGTGTTTCTCCTCACTTTGAATCACAATGGCTTTTAAAACATCATTCTCAAAGCTCTACAAATGAATGAGAAGCATACATATACTTCTCCAGGTTAAACTTTGACAATACATAAATGTGTTCCAAATTATCAGTAATTGAATTTTGCATAATTTAGAATCTTTGGGGATAATCCTGCTTTAGGGTAATTGTGTCAGTGGCATAAATGAGGCCTGCCACAATAATTACATTTTAAATACATATAACATATTGTTCATTATATATGAGGAACAATCATTTTTCCTGGAAAATATTTATTGAGGGTACTTTTTCTTTGTACTAGGGGGAAAATATTGGTTATTTTTCTGTACTAGGATGAGATTTGAGCTGTCGAAGTTTGAATTAAGAACTTTTGAGACTCACTATAGACAGAAACTATGTACTTAAGTGTCACATTCTGTCATTTATTTATAGCAGTTCATATTTTAAATAATAGTGTACATTTAGAATACTTTTTGAGGGCCGATTTTGCTTTATGGTTTATCGTCTATATTTACTTCAATGATATATCACACGTCAAAATTTGTTATTGTAACAGGCCTAGTCAAGTCCCAGTTTAGTTCCTGGTTTAGTCCCAGTTTTGAGGTTTGAATGCCTCCCATGTGTCATTATGTCATCAAATCAGACACAAAAAAGACCCGCTTTGTAAACACATTTGTAAATTACACATTTATTTTCAAGAAATCTTTTAAATATCTGAAAAATTTCCATGAAACCTCAGCAGACAGTTGTTTCTCTATTATATATCGTCTGAAATAACGACTGCACCTTTTCTTTAAATACATACCATCATCATTTAGTACCTGTTTAAACAATGAGCAATGGAGTGGTGCGGACCCCCAGTTTTCCTTAATGCAAGAAGGCACTTTACTGAGAGGGAGGATGGGGAGAGGCGGGCTCTACAAAGCTTTCGTTAAAGAGTCATTCATGCAACTTATCAAAAAAACAAACAAAATACGCCCAAGCACCCAGGCAAAGAAATGCAGAAAACAACATGATGTAGTTCAAATACCTGTAAATTAAGTAGTGATTCAAATAAATGTCCAAAAAAGTGCATCTCCCAGCAATATCATAGGGTTATTATTATTACTAAAGATGCACTATGTAACTTTTCTGGAGCAGGATACGCCACCTGTCTGTCTCCATGGAGATGTTATTGCTTTGCATGGATGTTCAACAGTATGGCATTAAACATGTCTATACAATTAAAAGTATTTTTATTTCTTTAAAAATACCTTAAAAACCTGTAACTTGGTTTAGTGGCATCACCTAGCTAGACAGATAATGTTTAAAGCCATACTGTGGTACATTCCAGGCAAAGCAATGACATCTCCATGGAGACAAGCAGGCGGCACAACCTCCACCAGAAATGTTACATACTGCATCTTTTTAGAGTTTCTGTATCTCCCAAATGCTGCCAGACAAAACAAAAAACATTGGAGAGTTCTTTTTTTTTTTTTTTTCCTGTGCTACGATTGTTTTTGGTTAGCTACAAATAATGTTTATGATGATGTACTCCCAGCGTGGTTCGGCAGTCACAGAGAGGTTGCAGGTTTAGGGCCAGGTTTATCGTTCGTTTGTTTGGATGGGTGGGCTTCTAGTGCGGGGTGGGCTTGTATGGGGTAGGTGGTCTTATTGTTGGGACAGTAGCGCGTTCCTATTGGCCTTCATCTTCTCCAGGCGTTTGACGAGGTGGTTGTTGGTCATCTCCATCTCCTCGATTTTGTCCAGAGCCGTGCGCAGCTGAGAGAGAGAAAGAGAAAGAGAGAAAGAAAGGTGAGGAGGAGGGCGGGCGGGTTAGGGAGAGGACGAGAGAGGGAGTGAGATGTTGGGTGAGGGAAAGAAAGGAAGAAAGACAGGGAGAAAGAGGCAAGGGGAGGTAGAGGGGGATAGAAGGAGAGAGAAGAAGGGGGGTGGGGAGGGAGGAGGAGAGAGGAAAAGAGGAAAAGAGAAAGGAAGAGGGGTAAGTGAAGGAGAGAAAAAGATAAAGAGGGGAGAGGAAGAGAGAAAGAGGATAAGAAGGAGATGGGAGAAAAAGCATAGCAAAAGAGAAAGAGGTAAAGAGCGCAAGAGATAAGGTTAAAATCTTGTCAAAAAGAAGTATTAGAGTTTGGCTGGTTGACCAATATGCAAACTGTGAATCTCAATAAAAAATGATGCATCTATGGCAAGATAAAAAGCTGCAAGTGTAAAAATAGATGAAAACGATGTACCCATAAACGAGTGGTAACCTGGTTAGGGGCAGCCACCATTGGATAAATTTAGTAGCATCTTTGGGCTAAACAACGATTCATATAAATAAAGTTAATGAAGGTTGAAAAACACTAGATACCGTGTTTACTAAGTATTTATATTGTATACATGGGTAACTAGTGAGACCACAAGAGCAGTTGATAAAAATGATACGATCAGACCGCACAGTGAACCAATCTTTCTTTACCTCTCTTTGTAGTTTTCTTTTCTCCGCTTTAAGTTCATCTTCTATTTTCTCTGCGTTATCGGCCGATGTTTTGTACCTGGCCACCTGCCCTTCAAGTCTGTTTATCTGAAAATGCAAAGACACAAGATGTTAAGAAAAACAACTCATGTTCCAAATCAATGCATTTTAAGGGTCTTTGTTACTTACATTTTGCTCCATTGTACCCATTTCTTGTTCTGCTTTAGATAGCTTAAATTTATATTCACTAATCTGTCGGTTTGCATCTCCTGTGAAAAAACATAATTACAATACATTTTTATCATAACAAGCTTAAATATAGTTTCGTAATGTCCATAAAAACAAACCATATAACGACTGTTATTTAACATTTTGTTCATTGTTAGTGGCCATAATTGAAATGCCAGATTGCTTCTGTGAAATGCCACTAAAAAGAGGCTGCCACTATCAAACAGTAGTTTTCATTCACTTGTTTGTATTGTTGAAAACTGCTACAGGATATTTCTAAACCGTTTGCGTATGACACGTAGTCTGATTTTTTTGAATAATCACAAGTAATTACAGAGCAGTGGGCGGGATAGGGGGTAGGTGAAAGCACCCATTTCTGAGCACCCAAGCCTCGAATACAGGCTAATACATGATTACTCATACGTGCATCAATCAATTAAAATACAACTTTGAGTAAGTTACTGATTAGGGAACATTGTTAAACCCTCATAAATGTTGACTTGACCCAAAATGCTCCCTTTAAAAAGACTTGTTTATTATTAAAACCCTTAGTCTTACTCTGCATCTCTATATAGTGCAGGTCTGTGCCGTTCTCCACTCTCTCTCCGTCCGTGTAGCCGTCGCTCTTTGAGTGTTTTTGCTTCTCCTCCTCCAGCTGGTTCTTCAGTTTCCTGATTTGAGCCAACAGTTCGTCCTTCTCATCCGCCAACTTCCGTAGCCTCACGTCTACACAAGGAAATCAAAACAATTACAATAAGCAAGACACAAAAATATAGGTCTGTAAGTTCCAAAGTTTAGATCAATTTAGATAGCACTAAGCAAGCCTTTCATACAGTTGCTCTTTCTATTTGTTTTTGCTTTTTTATTACACAATGCAGACATTTGACCCTGCAGTAAACTCTGTGCTTTGGTTTGTTCTGCTGTTGGGACATTCAAACATATAAACCAAGCTGAATGGCCGAAGTGTCAGAACAGGTCATGATCACTTTCAGTGAGCACCATCCCAGATTAATAATGTGTAGAACTCACTTCAAAGTGGTACACATATCAATCTGGGATGACACAGGTAACAGCTCTGTGCAGTTGACATTAAACTCACCCAGGGGTCCCTCTCCTGCAGATTCAAGCACCTGTGCTGCCTCCTGCGTTACCACGGTGATGCCGGACACAGGCTCGTGGTTCACGTCTCCATTTGGGGTGCCGTCCGGGATGATGACCAGACCGTGTTTCTGACGAAGGGAGGAGAAAGAATGAGTAACACTAATTTATAGTAAAATAAAAAGTTAAAATACAAGCTTATCCATTAGTGATATCAATCATGTCTCTGTGCAGCACTTTTGTTTATAAAATGTGTTATATGTGATAATATTGACTTTCTTTCTATAACTGATAACCTACTGTACTTAGTGTGATGGAAAACACATCTTTGTACAATAATACAGGCATTTATTTAAAGGAAATGGATTTTCTCTTAATTTTAGTGAGTCAGATTTAAAGTCATCAACCTACAATACTTGTTGTACATTTCAGTAGTAAAATTCAAATATAAAACAAATTAAACTACCCTGACTGACTGAATACATGAGTGACTAACGCTAATAAAATCAGCAGAGGTATAACTTTTTCCACATAGCTGTTGCTAAATGTAGAATCGCTGACTGCGTTTAGTTCAGAGCCGTGAGCAGTTTCTGAACCAATAAACAGCAGTAATCACACACAGAGGACCGAGCATAACAGGAACCATATGAGACGACAGAGGGAGAGAGGGACACGATTCAGAAGGTAAAAAAACACCGCATCAACGGCACAAGATAAAGAGGATCTGTACTTCAAAAATGTGGTTCAGTCAATAACAGTAGTGACCTAAGTACATTTACTCTCTAAAGTACACGTCAGCAGAGAAGATAAACATGCTCCTATTGAAAGTGAAGTCAACCGAACTAGAAATAAATCTAACCTACTTTAACTTGGATAGTTGTGCTAAAAGGTGTAGTGTGTCATTTTTCAAGTGAAAGGTATGTCACCTGCTTGTCTCCATGGAGATATGATTGCTTTGCCAAGAATATTCCACAAAATTGCATTAAATCAGTGCATCTCCAAGAAGACAACAGATGACCACCAGGCCAAGCTAGAGGTAAATGCAAGATGCAAGTTAAATGCTATAGTGTGGATATTCCAGGGAAAGAAACAACATCTCCAAGGAGACAAACAGGTGACAGTCCTTCCACTAGAAAAGTTACATATTGCGCCTTTATATACACGCAACATGAATGAAGTACATATTAGTAGTCATAATGCAGTCATATTTAAAGAGCCATAAGTTTCAGATTTCTACAAGCAGAACAAGCTCTTCTATGATTTTGGTAGGTTTTATGTACTTAAACTGAGCTAAGCCTATTCAGCTTTACAAATCAAAAGTGTGTAGGTTATATAACTGCCCCTTTTTGTTTCTTAAAACATGGGTATTAGTTTAGAATTAACTTCATAAAATAAATGGAAGATAACCATCTCATGAACTCAGTTTACAAACTGTACAACTCAAAATAAAATAAATATATTGATATAATTATGTTGTCCACATATGCACTCATACATTTCAGAGGGACCTACCTCTCCTGCTTTGGCCTTCCCCTTGATGTCAGCCAGTTCATCTCTCAACTCATCCCTCTCATTCCTAATGCAATCAAAGTATTCTTTCTGCCTCTCTAGGGCCTGGCCACGCACACCACAGGAGAGAGAAGAGAGACAAGAGGAGAGGACATTTGGAGAGGACATGAGAGACAGAATCAGGGAGACTACAGTGGAACATGCACAGACACATGCAGAGTGCAGCATCCATTCAAAACTATGGATGAGGAGACAGGCCCACATGTAAGAGGTCCAACTACGAGGTCTTACAAATCCTTTGAAGTTTAATTGTTTGGAAAAGTCTTCTTTTTTTTTTTTTTACTTTAGTTTTGAAATGTATGCCGTTTCTTTTCATTGTGTTAACACCAGATGGCAGTATGAACCCCATTGAATTAAAATATCTTCAGTTACTTTTCAGAGATTAGGGTCATTATGCCAAGCTTTGTCAGACAAATGGAAAACTTGCATTGATTTGGAAGTTTACAAAGTTTTTATTTTATATATTTTTTGTGGCTTTTCTAAGATTGTTTCTTATAAACAATAACAATCCATAATCTTAAATCTAATATTTTTTAGCATATTTTTAAAACAGCATTCACAATATTGCTGTGTGGCAGCTTATACATTTGACCCACATCACAGTTTGGTCAATCTCTATGACATGCTTACAGGAATGCAGCGGAAAAAAGAGGAGAGATGGGAAGAGGGGTTTCTGAGGAGGAAAATATTGCTTTTCTATTTCCTGAAACACAAACTAAAGTGATTATATTTCTCTCCAAAACTGTATCAAAAATATGCTATATGTGTTGTGTCATGCTAAAAATAAAGTAACTTCTGCAGCCAAACCAAGTTGTCTAATTCACAAGCTAATAACCACAACAAGCTTCATCTTCAACTATGTTGGGTTAGTCATGAATCAAAATTAAAAACCTGGTTATTTCAACATGCAAAACTCCAAATTAAACTTAAAAATCACGCATTTTCTACAGTTGGGTCTCTGTCATGCAGAGGCAGCTTTAGAGGCAAAGACCCTTGAAGGAATCCCTCTTTATTAGGCACTCTTAATAGAGAGGATCCTGCACACTGGTTTCGGGTTCAGCTTTTGCCTCTTAGAGTCTGCCTGAGCTCCACGAGGGACCTCCTACCCCGATCTTTTTGTCCTTCCAGTTTATCGTTTCCTGGAGGTCAAACACCTCACGGGTCAGGGTGTCTAACTTAGTCCGCATTTGCTGGTTCTCCTGCAGTGAGCGAGTGACAGAAGAGAGGATGGACAGAATGAGTGAGAAAGAACAGTAATGAACACAGAGAGCAAGAGAGCGAAAGAGAGAGAAAGAGACAGAGCAGGAATTTTCCCATGCAAACATTTGATTTAGAATAGGAAACACTGAAAATGAATTAAACTTGTATTAAAACTAATGCTGATTTATGTAATAATCTTTGTCAATACATGGGTAGACTGTTTGACTGCCTGTTTGTACAAAGCACAAACTCTGTGGTGCTGCTCATCTTGTCCAAGAAGTTCTTGAAAACGAAGATTTATCGCAGTGGATTTATTACGGACCCTCTATTTATTTATCTCAACAACTTTAGTAGCCCGACCAGCCAAGTGGTGGTTAGCACTCTCGCCTCACAGCAAGAAGGTTCCATGTTTGACTACTGACCCGCCCGAGCCTTTCTGTGCGGAGTTTGCATGTTTCGCCTCGTGTCTGGGTGCGTTTCCTCTGAGCACTCCTTGACTTAAAACTACACACTTTCCTGTTCTTCAAAGATGTCTGGGACCTTGATCTCATCTTGTTCACCATCAAACTTGTGGGAGAAATTATTTGCTGTGAGCAGGATCCCTGACAATGCTTGATTCGGGCTCACCAGGCAAGTACTTTGTTGCCAATGGAAGCTATGGTTCTTCCTGTTTGGGACTACTGGGACATCTGTAGTCCATGTGGGGTTGACTTTTCAGTTGAACCTTGACAAAGTTCAGCTGGAAGTGGCATGAGGCCCAGCAGTTGTGTGAACCAGAGCGCTGACATGGACTTAAATGAATGAAAAGAGAAATTTTATAGAAAAAGACTAATGTCCGTCTTTCCTAACAAAAACAGCCTCTTCTGGTAGCCTGGAAGGATCAAACCTTTTTTTTTTTTTGTATTGATTCACCTCTATAAGCTCATCCCTCTGGCGCAGCCCCTCTTTCAGCTCTTCCTGTTTATGCTGCAGAACTGTACACTGGTGCTTCTGTCTTTCTAATTCCTGTAGAGAAAAAAGATACAGAGCAACCATTAGAGCTCAACATTTTTTTTAATGGAAGATAATAACACCAACTAATGGTCAATCAGCAGATGTTTGTGGGGTCAATATTTAATATTTGAATTCATTTATATAGTTAAAAATTACCAATGGAAAGCTGCTCATTATTGCCATGTTTCCTGGGAATTCTGGCTTAGTATCATTACATTTTTTAAAGAACCAGCCAGCTTAAACGTTACTGGTACCCAAATTACTATTTTTCTGTACCCATGCAGTTTTCATTGTAATATAGAATAATAAAACTTTATATTTTTAAAAAATTCCATACAAAATGTATTTCTTTGCGCAAAATATGTAATTTTAATAGATTTTTCTATTTTCCCTAATACATAATATATGTTATGTAATTTCAATACAATATAATTTTTCTTTAATATTACTATTTGTTTTTTTTAATACTAGTTCTGCTATAAATCAAGCCCATACTAAAACTATTCAGGAGAGGTCTCATTCTGCCCTGTAACGAGATTTGTCAGTATCAGTAGTTGTTCAAATGGGTGTATAGTTTCCACGCTAGTTTAAGTATTTTTTTTTAATCTGGGTATACATTTTTTGACAACTCTATTTGTGTAACAACATATTTTACTATTGAATTCAAGAATACAAGTATAAACAAGCCACTAATGAGAAATCAGACCAAATCATTACAACAGTCACATTATTGACATAAATCCAGTTGTACAGTCACTGGTGTTAAACTGGTCACCTTTGACTTGTCCTCCAGCTCTCTCTTCATCTCGGCCATCTGCTCCTCCATTTCCTCAATGACGTCTTTGAGTGTATCTGTTTGGTAGATGAGGTTTGCTTTGTTGTTGTCCAGCTGGGCGTTGGACACCATGGCTTTCTTATACTTCTCCTCAACTTCTGTCAATGACTCCTGGTTTATACAAATTATGATTATTAGTAAGAAATAAGGGAATTTTAACACAACCCAGCCATTGTACATGCATCAGGACTGGGCTCTGTGCTAAAACATCAAACAAAGTGCTTATCTAGTCAAAAAAAAAAAAAAAAAAAAAGGAAAAATATTTTTATTTTATTTTCTCACTTGGAGGAAAAAAAAAATCTGATCTAAGACTTTGTGATTCAATGAAATGGATAAACTAAGATTGCATTGAATCCCAAAATTTCTGGATCTGGATAAAAAGTGTTACTAGAAATTATATGAGGAGAAAGTGGGACTAGAGGTGAAGTTTGTTAGTATACTACTGGTGCAAAAGTAGTGACAAAAAAGTAAAAGTGCAATTTAAAGTGTGCCATCACCCTGTGTACCTGTATCAAAGTGGATCTATACACAGAGGATGTCATTTTAATATTTAATCAAACTAAAATACAGTAAATTACATACAACAAATCCCAATGCTGTTGACCTGGTGGCTTGACCTGCTTGTTTCCATGGAGAGTTAATGCCATACTGTGGAATATTCTGCTCACAGCAATGACTACTCCATAAAGACAAGCAGACAGCACACCCTCCAACAGAAAACAGAAAACTTATGCAGTGCAAGATTTTTTTTTTCCCAAAAAGTCTTTCAAAATATCTTGATGTTATTGAGTGTTAATTTATTATAGGCTAGTTTAAAAAAACGAGCAATATCACCATTGAAGAAAAGGTTAGTGCGTTTTTTTAAAAATCTACCTATAAACTCTATGATATAAATTATGAACAAACCTCTAATCTTACTCAGCAAATTTGTTTGCAAGCATGTACATTTAGATAACCCAATACAAAAAGTGTCTTTTCAACACGCCACAACCAGTGAATTTCCTCAAACAACAAGTGAAGATAGGGTCATGCAAAGGAGTCATTTTAGCATTTCAGGCTGGGAGCACCAAAGAAGACTATGGAGGGGAACAGGAGTGGGGTTAGTGGCGCCACACTGCCCCCAGGAGGGACGACAAGGTGATAGGACATAGGTGCTAGGACACAGGAGTTAGGAGGCATGCTGCGAGCTCAGGCCCCTCTACCTTCAGCTCTTTTAGGCCCTGCATGTAGCGGCCTTCTACATCCTGAATCTGGTCCTTTAGTTCAAAGATATCCTGTAGAGCAGATGGGGAGATGGGAGGAAACGGATGGAGGGAGTCAAGGAGATTATCAAGGGAGAAAGAGATAAAACAAGCCCCCAAGTAACCAGGAAGACATAATCCAGCTGGTAGACATGACCACCATAGAGCAGTAGACCATAGCATACAGTATAAGGCATTAAAGGAGACATAGGCAACATTCAATTCATCCAATCCTCCTCGTGCATTAAGAAAACTGTGCAGACACTTAAAGAGGCAAGGAGGGAAGCAGGAAGTTTACATCAATGGAATAGACATGGAACATCTGGATTAGCGTTTAGAGCTAAGGGAAGGTGCTATGAGTAGCTAATGCTAAAAACTTAGCACAACAGTTAGCATATGATAACTAAATATTATAAGAATTTGAAAATGCTCTTAAGGTCAATGGCTTTTTTCACAATTTGTTTAAAACTGCTGAATTGTTGTCAAGCCGGATAATATTTTGGCCTGTCTTGTGTCTGAAAATGAGATATGGTATCAAGGGGCTCAGTCAAATTTAAGTACAAAACAAGCTTAATGACTTAGGTAATGTCTATGCCCTCCATATGGTGGACATCTACATGAAGCAGTTATACATCTGGCATTGCTAAAACACATTCATAGTTTAAAATATGTTCCCATTTTCTGGTTTTGTTAAACATTTGTACAAGACAGCTAAGACATATTTTACAAGCCTTTAAATTGGCTAACTTTCCCAATATAGAAAATACAGCTATGTGCCATTCAAATACACTATACATACTATGCTATTTTATCTCGCTATACAAACTAGAAAATCACATTGACAACATCTGTTGATAAAGGTCTTAAAGCTAAGTTGGCATATTTAATTATTCGAGGCAGTCAACTGTAATTTTAAATGTTATGACAACATTTTGTTCAGCAACATTTACAAGATACAACAACTTGACTCAAAAAACAAGAAGCTAATTGGGTAAACGAGTCTGTTGTTAAGCTGGTAAATACATAATACATGATGTACAGACTTGAGCATTCAAACTCACCCTCATTTCACTCAAACTGGTGTCAGGATCATAGATGCTGCCTGTGTCTGTGCTGCCCCGTCTGGACGAGGTGCCCCCCAAAGAGGCGAGGGTGGCAGCTGAGAGCCCGGGGGTGGCACAGCGGGATGAGGGCTGCAGGGAGAGAGCGATAGAAGAGCAATAAAATACAACAATACAAACACATCAACAGAACAGAGCAACCCAACTCCAAAGAGTAATTTAAAGCCATCACGTGACGACTGCGAGTGGGTCATGTGTCTTTAACCACAAAGAGAAGGGAAAGTAGGTTGAAATCTAAATTAATTAAACAAGTATGGTCATTTCAATTAGATTTTTTCCAAGTATAGGACTGCAATAATGATTTGTTTATATATTTTTTCAATAAGTTGACTTTTCAAGCAATTATTTCTATTCTACTTAGATTTTCTTTGACAGATAAAGGTAAAATATGCCAATTGAAGGTTATTAGATAGTTTCTAGCATATTAAACTTTAACAAAATAAAAATAAAAAATCAAATGAAATGTGGCCCCTTTGATTATGTCCCTGTCCTTGTAACAAAACTTCTTGGCTTGTGTTTTAAAGTCTGTTTTGTCCAAATGACTAATAACTTGACTAATGATTATTAAAATAGTAAAAAAAAGAAAAAAAAAAGCCAATTATTCCAATGAATTGTTGCTGTCCTTAAATAGTATCATCACTTGGGTTTGTAGGGTTAAAATTTAAAATAATAATGCACTGGCTGCTGAAATGTACAGTATATTTAATGGGTGACTTTGCTAAGTACTTACTGAACTTACCCGGCTGTAATCTGAATACTGCTTGTCACATTTTTCATCCAGCTGCAAAACAGACAAAATAACTTACTTTTTCTATTTTTAATAACATGCATTTTCTCTTGTCATGCTCTTTACCAGTTCATTGCGATTTCCTGCAAGTTAAAAAGTTAGTCAAAACATACACGTTGTGGATAAGTGCTGCATATTCACAGATTTTTTGACAGGATAACACATCAAAACCGAATGAAAACCCAATCTTGTTTGGTTAGCCACAACATATTTTATTTGTTAGACGAGTTTTATGACCATGCCATTCAACTCCAATGCAATAAATTGTCTGTGAATCCTAATATTACAAATGTAAAACACACCCAGTGGACTTTTTTTCCCCTTCATGCATCTCTCAATTATCAGCACAACATTTCGGTAACTCTTTTAGGGCACACAAATGTCTAAATTAATTTGATTTTAATGTACGTGAAAGATCTTTTATAAAAAAATAAAAACTACCAGCCCCCAACAAAACCATCATACAAATACAAAGTATTAAGGAGTTTTTTAAATAGGAAAATATCTAAACAACACATTTATAAGAGCCAGATAAATAGTAAAACTGAACAATTACAAGTATGCAAATCTAGTTTGATGTTAAAATGTATACCCTGAGATAAAGTGTTACCAAAATGTTTTCCTTGTTTTCAAATCGCAAACCCATTTCTTGTAGCTTTACCACCAACTTACAGAATCCAGATCAGCCAAATCGTCGACATCGGACACAATGCTGCCCCTGCGATTGGAGCGGCTGAAATAGTCTGCAGCAGATTCACTAATGTCCGAAAAATCAGACGACTGGCAACCAGTGAGAAAAACATGTAGACAGAGAGAGGGAGAGCGAGAGAGAGGAGGTAGAAAGAGGAGTGTCATAGAGAGAATAGGACCATATTGTGTGGATTTGAAATGGTACTTGAGGTATTGAAACGGGCTGTCAAGAGAACAATAAGGTGTAGGTAATGAACTCACACAGACTGGAGTGTAAAGGCTAAAGAAAGGCTAAGTCACACCCGCTTTAACACAACACTGTCGGACAGCATGAGAACATTTTAAAGCACTTCTTGCTTTGTGATCATTTTACTCTAAGATACAGCAACTGAATATTTTCTATAGTAAGTATTCAGATTATGATGATTTTTGTGTATTTTTAATGTAATGGTTTGTGAGAGCTAGGAATTTGCGAGATTTTAATACCAGGTTTCTAATTTCACAGAATGAAAATAAGGTACGTTAATTTTAACAGTGGAAGACACAGTATGACGGGATTCAATTTAGAGCAGTGGTTGATATTAAGCCGAAAGTCTAACCTTTAAACATGAATTTTGGCCAATTAAATGACAAGTCTCCTTGTTGTATCTCTCTTGTAAAGTGTCCAAAAATGACACTTAAGGAAGGAATGTGCTACATAAAAAAAAATAATAATAATAAAAAGAGGCTTTTAGCTGATGCAGTTCTAAACTTACTGTCACCTGGGAGTGGTTTGCACTCTTTTGTTAATTGGCTTTGCTTTGGAAAAATGAGTTGGCATTTTCCATTCTGAGAGCCAGGCTGTTTCATTAATGGGAACTAGTTCATTTGAGTTTGTATGCTAGTAGCTGCAGCCGGTGTGACATATATTTTAAGCATAACAAAAGATACAAAAGAGATAATGAGTTTGGAGGAGTTGGTTTTTCACGACCCAGTAATATAGACACATAATATAGTTTCCAATAGGTACAATGGAGATCATTCATGTCACAGTGAAATGACTTTGTCTTTATGTTTCTATGTGAACAGGGGAAAGTGACATAATTCAAATGGCATTTTGTGATGTAATAGTATGAGGCTACAGCCCTGAAGAAAAAAAGAGGGTTATGATGTATATATACCATTAAAATATAGTATGTCATGTTAAATTTAAGAAAAAAATAGACGTTTCTTACAATTGGCTGAACATTAGTTTGTGTGCACTAATTGTGAAGTTGGGAGCCTTTTGTTAACCACTGATTTCTAATTAATATAGTTGTATTGTACATGGATACATGCTATAAGGGTTCAAATAAGTAACTTGAATTGAACCAGATTTACTGCTGCTGACATTTGTTCTCTGTCATCTTTTGTTAAAATAGCTCATTCAAATCCTAAGGTAAATATAGTAAGTGGCTATTAAGATATTCCAATGTAAACTAGTAATTAGTGCCAATTCAGATGACATTACCAGTAATTGTGACATAATTGTAGCAGTCTTTAATTATTGGAGTATTGGTGAAAAGCAAGGGCATGACTTAGCCTTTTAAACACTGTAAAAACGTAGTATTAAATATTCTTTAAATATCCTTTAAATATTTCCCCCCTGCTCTCACCACACTGTCCCTGCGTCCGCGGCTGCAGCGTTCCTGGGACACGCTGCTCATGGTGTCATCGTCAGAGGACTGAGAAAAACCACACACAAAAACACCAAACGCACAAAGCAGATGAGAATGGCAGTTATGTAGGATGACTGCATGCCAACGCCACACACACACACACACACACACACACACACACACACACACACACACACACACACACACACACACACCCACACACCCTTAGTTTGAATAACCACCGAAGACATCTAACCAGGCGCACTCTCAATGAGTCCATTCACAAAGCACTTATATCAAATGACGACACATGCAATGCCTATAAATTAGCTCTTTGTCTAATGCGTGGAGGATAGACTTAACATAAACTGAGGGCTTCCATTGCACAATCTTATGACGACCTTGAAAAAATGTCAATGTGGCTATTTAATGAATGAAGCCGACCCCACAGAAAGTACACAGTTGATATGGATGCACAATAAAAGTTCATGTTATTTCCTCAGTGAATGCTGGATGTAGTAAAACAAGGCTATAATGTCAAGAGGATAAATGTATGTATGACAATAAACTAAACTGTACTTCCTGTAGGCAAGATTTCAAAAGTAACAAATTATTAAAAGTAACTAATGCTGCAGAGTATGGAGCACAACAGTCCCACACGCTTCGATGTCCGCTTTGGTTCTGGAAGTAAATTTTCCATTCATTTTTCCCATAGATTTTTCAAAAGAGTTCAAAGGCATCGCAGAGGCTAGGCAGCTATGTGCTAACATATCCATAATGTGAGTGTTTTAAGTCCAAAAAGCATCTTTTAAAAAATGCAAGATTCTGTAAATTATTTTTATAATAATAGTGGTTCATTAAGTTTTGGAAACAGATTGTAAATAAAATTATAGTCCATGATAGGTCATTAGTTACCATGTAGCCGATTAGCCCTTTTTTTTTATCTATGAGAAAAATGAATGGGAGATTTTACCATTTGTATATAACCAAAAGCTTAACATTTTTCAATATTTTTTCCATTCATGCTATCCAACTTTCATGCCACTGAAACTTCAAGCAATTCCTCAAGTTAAATCCAATATAAAATATTTTTTGAAGAAACATCATGAAGGCTACACATGCTAATGTTAACACCTTTGCATCTGTCTATATAAGCTTAAAAACTGAAAACACACTACTCAATCTGCACTATACAGACAAATCATCCAGATTCTTAAGTACTTTCCATCATTTCTGTTACAATCATTATCACAGAAACCACTGCAAAAACTATTACAGTTCACAGCTATGTTTCCTAAAGTAACCTTGGTTTTCCTATTTTTATCCGTTATTAGTAAAAGGCCTCATGCTTGTTCAGTCTGTGTTAGGCGTGTGGATGCTATGAGGTGTTAGCTAACGTCATGCGGTTTGGGCAGTGGTCGGGCTCACCACAGGACTGCTGCGAGTGGAACTGGCCCCAGAGGAGTACCAGCTGTACTCAGAGGGCTGTGGTGGAATAGGACAGGAGTGAATGAATGTCCAGAGCAACTGCGGCTCGCTAAAAAGATCCTATGGAATGGACTAGAGCATGCAATACATCTCAGTTATCTTCATCGCAAAATCAGCTGATGCAATACAGATGATACACAAATAAAATAGGAACAATCATGTTAACTACTTTCTAACATATGTTAATTTTAAAATACAGAGCCTGCAATTTTGAAGTCCCAATAAGCTTGACTATTTACAATGGAGCCTTTAGTCAGTGGCTTCTTAGACCAAAATCTTTTGTAGTTGAACAATTATTTTATTGAGATTCTTAAGAATTTAAAGGGACAACAGCAGGACAAGAGTATACAGGGCATGTATTTATTTAATCAACCAAAAAATTATTCAGTTGACTACAGCCCAAATGTACAGGACTTTCAGAAAAATTAAAATACTACCTATTATCTATATCTTGTTGAAAAAAAAGGTCAGTATCAGTATGAATAAAGTTTTACATTTTCCTCATATCATGCAGCCCTGCTAAACAGTGACTGTTGGAGATAGACTTACAGCTCGTGAACTGTAGCCTGAGCCGTACAGACCAGCGTTGTCGTCATAAAGAGAAGCCTGAGGGGCAGAACGTGGGAGACTCAGCAAAACACAAGGGGGAATGAATCATAACTGTAACTAAGCAGGCCCAGGATTCAGATAAAAACATGATTTCTAACATCAAGGAGGTCATTTATATTTTGTAACTAGTGAAGTATCACAAATATTGATCACGTCATGTTGAAATTATTAGCATGTAGCCACATCTAAGCTAGCTACAATGTTATACCGTCATCTGCTTTCATGTACTGGCAGTATTGAAGACTATGTTCTTTTCCTTTGGCCTTCTGGGTCTGCATCTAATCATTCTTCTATGTGGTATTAGAGAGATAATTATGAATATTTTATATAAAATGCCTTTCCATACAACATACAATTATCCAAACTTGGGAGCACCATTACATTAGAAGATGGTCCTATGTAGTTGCTGGTAAAAACTACTCCACTTAAAAAGTTAAAATGCAACTAATGTAACGGTTAACGTAAACTATTATTAGGGATGTAACGTATTGGTGATATTGAAATATGTCGCTGTAACAAAATTACCTCGATATCGGTGTGGTCTCTTTTCGGTATTAAACAGCATGTATTTGTGCGCAAAATAATAGTTTTGAGTTTGTGTCTGCGGAAAAAACGAGGACTTCTACATACAACTTGATCTTTTGCGCCACATGACCCATCAGATCCGCAGTTTGAGCCAATAAGATCGTACGCAGTGTGCTTTCCACATTCGCATCAACAACAACAAGTTGGAAGTTGGAAAAAGGCTGAGCAGAGACCCTGAATGCCCCTGCTGCTCTTAAGTCCCAGATGAATTTTGGTTTTGCTACACCACAAGAGCTAAAGGAGAAAAGGAGACAGATGAACAACAAGCGGTAGTAGCAATAGCAGCAGTAGTAGCGTTATCTCTGCTGAGACACAGCACATGTATCCTCAGGAAACACAAACACCATGAGAACTCACTTTGCAAAATAACATTCAGAAAAGTTCCACAAATTTGTCAAAAGTTATGCCCAGTCCAGGCAGCAGATTTCAGAGCAACAGGACTGTGCTAAAACAGCACAAGGTTCACTGCAGAACACGCAGCCAGTGATTCACAGATGTTTTCTGATGTTAAATTTTAAGAATATAAATTTTACAGCAGTCTTATTTATCGGGTAGGCAAAGGATAACAATATCACAATAAATATCGTACTGTGAGGTTTATAATTAAATAATATACCGTGATACTGGATATCGTTACATCCCCAATAATAATATTTGGGATTTTTTATTGATTTCAAATGGCTAAAGCTTATCAGTGTCACTTTTATTTTTTAGAGTAAAAAATGATTAACCCCAAAAATATTTCTACAAACTATGTAAACTAATTAACAATACAGCAATATAAGAGAGTCAATTTGTATGTAAATCAGAATAAACAAAGGCTAGCTTAACACTAAGTCTGGCCTTATTCAACTCAAGTGTGAATCTTAAGCCCCTTGAGTGTCCTGTGCCTAAATATAACCACTCCTGACCACTTTGGCCCTGCTATCAGATGAATGTGGGGGGGTAGGTCAGCCACTGTAAGGGGGGATTTAAATACTTAAGTTTAATGCATACTGAACAACAGAGTGCTTCAGACTGACCATGCTCTGGCTACGGGACAGTGAAGTGCCAGCAGTGGAGGCAGCAGAGGAGATAGGGGTGATGGTGGTGGTAGTAGCCTGTTGAAAAGAAGGAAATTAGCAACAAAATGTCATTGTAGAAGCTAAGAGGACAAGACAGAGACGTGAGGTGACTGTGACTAGAACAGCTGTGGTCAGGGGAAAAAAGGACTTCAAATCTGCTGACAGTGAAGCGTTTAAGGCCAAAAGGAAAAGTGGCTGACAATGGTTTTGTCAAGGAGAGATGTTATATTGATTTTCAAATGTACTTAACAGTAGCTACATTATTTAACTGCCATAACAGATCTATACACTGCACAAAGTATATTACAATTTCAATATTTACTTGCCTCCCTTGCATTATTGCAATAAGTTGTGGACCCACTATGAAATTTTGGCTCATTCAAACTAAAATGATAACCGGCCAAAATATTATACATAGAGCTAAATTTTTTTTTTTTACGCTGGAATATATCCCTCTCAAAAGGTAGTTTAAATAATAGGATCAAGGAAATTTTTTCTACAAACTGCTAAAATGAAATACCAGCTTTTTTAGACCTCATATTGATCTAAATTAAATCTAACTAAACAGCCAATAAAACCATATGAAAATTAAAGCCTAAGCTATGCTCTGCAGATAAAAGCATTAGTATTATTGCAGGTAAAATGGGATATAACTTTATAGTATAGTTTAGTTTTTTATAGGCACTTGGAATATAGTATATTACCATGCCATAGTTACTATTATCTTTGACACATGAAGTAACTAAATGTTCACTTTCACCTAAATGTATATAACAATATATAGCTACTAATAGTACAAGAAACTAAATGTGACTCTATATTGAATATCTAATAAAACAAAGTGAAAGCTTAACTCCCTGTTCTGAAATAACCCTTAGCCTTATCTGCAGACAAAAGCACTATACTTCAAGTAAACTATAAAATTAGTAAATCACTAAACCAAAACATTGATTAAGTTGGTTTCTCCTACTCTTCTGGCCCTGTTCACCACAAACCACTGAAATAACCCTATGAGCCATGTCTGCAGATAAAAGCTCTAGTACATCTGCAGGTAAAATGAGACTGTATTAACTATACCTTCAATTGTAACTAGATTTTCAATATATAGCTACTGGGGAAGGCAAGGCAAGTTTATTTGGATATCACAATTCATACACAAAGTAATTCTACAAAATAATACTACTATTGTAAGAAACCAAAAGGAACTCTTATGACTTTATATTGACCACAAATCAAATGAAATATCTAATAAAACAATGTGAAAGCTAAATCCCCTGCTCTGAAGTCTCTCCATGCCCCATGTCTGCAGATAAAAGCACTAGTACTTAAGCAGGTAAAGAAGCACAGACCCGCGGCTGATAGGACGAGGTGGAGGAGACAGGTTTGGTCTTCGTTAGACTGGTGTAGTTCCTTTGATCGTGGTACAATCCCGTCTGGAAGTAAAACATCAAACCACCTCAAATACTAGACTGATTTAAATCTCTTCAAAGGCATCCACACTGCAGAGCTGGGGCCAAACCAAGCATAGTGTATTGAAAACTAATGGCAAACCATGCTTATATCAAGTAGGGATGTCAAGATTAACCGATTTTTCAGTTACCACAAATATTTCTAGCCACTGTAGGTTAATTGTAGGAATTTTAAAACTTGTGGCATATCGCATGTATGTCTCACAAGGTGCATCGGCGAGCACAATGCGAGTATTCACAGTGTTTTGTGTGTGCACGTGTGCGTGTGTGCATGTGCGTGGAGCCCAGTGTGTCACTCACAGCTAACCTGACCAGCTGGAAAAACAGTCCATATCCTTAGTGCACGTGTATGGCGTGCACGCAGGAGAAATAGCCTAATATAATTATTATTATCATTTAATTGTAAAAGACTAAAAAGACTATTATTGAACTTACTGTGATATAAAAATATACATGTTTTATTATGAAAAATAAAGCCCATAGGCCTGTAGTATAAATTTAAAAAATCTGAATGTTTTTCATTAATCGTGAATAATCGTAAAATCTCTAACAAAAAAAATTGATATCGTGACATCCCTAATATCAAGTCAATCAATGTATATCTGTTACGTATTCACAAAAAAATCCAAACTACAGGGAAAATCAGTTGATCACATGATACAAATTTAAACTGGTACTGATTAATGGAGTTATGTTGTTTTTGTACTACAAAACCTTTATGACAAGTCATTATCGGCAACACACACTTCTACAAAACGCTTAAAAAAAGCAACAACAAAAAAAAAAAACCACACACAAAAAAAACAGTTAACTATTAGTCCAGAGATTCAAGCAGCAAAAGCAAGCAGTTAATCATTATAAACCTATTTTGTTAAACGGGTCAATGAATGCTGTAGTTATGCAAATTCGCAACAAAATCATTATGAACCAAAAAAGTAAACTACAAAATCAGTCAAAATGATTCGATCAATTTCACACTGCAGTGAGAGTCACAACCATTCAAACAAAATTTATCTTGGGGCCAAAACTGACTCTTTACAGTATCAGTCAATTGAAGCAAATAATACAACAGCTGTTAAAGAATACAAGTAGATCCATCAATCCAACCAATCCAACACACCGTATAAACATTACTATTAGGTAAAGGTTAATCAACACAGCAAAGCACAATATTAATTTTAAAACATATTCCTGCAACAGAAAAACACTGACCAATAAATCTTTCTTGGAGGAAGACTTTCTATGGCCATGAAGGTCATTGTACACTGAACTCTATGATCAAGAGTATTAAACAAAACACAAATAAATAAATACAATAAAACAGAGACATTTGAACAGAAAGTATAAAGCACAGATTGACACAGGTACATACAGTGGACCGAGAGCTTTTGAGGGCAGAGCTGGTGGTGGAAAGGCTGTCAGACTGAAGAGAGAGAATGAAATTTTGAAATTAATTAAAATATGCATTAAATATATATTAAACTAATATTCTGTAAAGCTTTAGTTAGTCTCAGTCACTGATCAAACACATAACAACGAAAATAGGTTAGCGAGCATCCAGACAGCACAACAACAAAAATATGTCAAGTCCAATGAACAACTGCTAGTCTATACTGCTACCAATATTTCACTGTTTATAGATTGTATAGATTTTAAGTTTCTATTTCAAAAAAGGTTAAGTCTTTTTCACACCAACGTTTCTATGATCTACTGTTTCATGTTCTATGGTAGGATCAAACAGTAACTCCTGTAAGCAGTCACCCATGCATCCTTCAGATCATGCGTGTGCAAACTTCTCTTAAGATGACATGCACTTCTTAGAAAACACCAGAGACAATGACGATACCAGCTATTTTTTTAACCTTGAGCGCAAATCAATTATCTCTCTCCAACTCTCACCTCTAGAAAATGAGACAGCTGAATTGGCAACAAGGGTATTTGTTTTTTGTTTTTTTTAGAGGATGGCATAATAAACATGTCTCTGAATAAATGGCACTACATTATAGAGAAGTACATTATTATCATGCTTTGCGTGTCTGTGGCATATATTAGTCAACAATATTGTTAATCGCAATATTTTCTGTGGCAATAAATCACTCTTCAAACTGTTATCGTGACGGCAAACTAAAGCACACTACACGCACCAGCAGGTCTTTTTTACGTGAGGTGGAGGAGTGACTTTTGCTGGAGCCCAGGTTCTGTAAGGCTGAGGAGGTTGACTTCAAAACAAAACAGACCATGTCATTCTCCATCACAAACTAGTCTACAACCAGTCTAAAACCAGTGAATGATGCCATGAGTCTAAATGGGGATTAGCCTACATGTCATGTTTTAGCAGGGCCTATGAACAGCAGCTGGCACACATTAGAAGGTCTCAATGGGGTAGCTGCCATTCGGCTCTTAATATGGCCTCTTTAACCCCCACCCTCATACTATAGAACACTATTAGAGCATTTGTACTGGCAAAATGGGTAAAGTGCCTTGCCCATGCACAACAAGAATATTCAACACCAGCTGCGACTGCACCCCAAATATCTGGTGGGCAACTGTCTTTACTGTCTTTACCAAATAAACAAGTGCTAGTCAGATACTAGCCAGTAAGACATAAGATGGTTTATGATCTAATATGTGTTAAAACCAGGGCTGTATTTTCAAAGGTATTGAAAATCAGATACCACTCAAGACAGTCCGACAAACTAGTATATAATCACCTGTACTAGTATTTTGTGTTGAAAAACATAATATGTGACAACAGTAGTCAAAACTTTAAAATGTTAGGATGATCTAAATATAAAATATACACAACGATTAAGTTATGCTGGCAGAGGGTGTTACTGTACGCACCCTGTAGCTCCGCACCGACATGACGTCATCGTCTTTGCCCTGTTGACGTGGAAACAGGGAGTCAGCAGCAGAAAACCAGACGAGACCAGGGATTAACATGAGGATTAAAGCGCCCCTATTGTGCTCAAACTAGATACTTAAACATTGCACTTAAAGCACATTAAATACTACACCTACTGTTCCAACTTCTAAGTACACTTCTCTTTTTTAAAGCAGCATAATGCAATTTGCATTACGCAGACATTCTCCATGGAGATAAACTCGTTTCATGCCATACTGCAGAATATTAGAGCATTTCTACGGAAACATGGTCCTATTCTAGACTAAATAAGACTGAGCGGGCTTGCATCTCCACAAACCAGAGTAAAAATGCATGTTTTTCAGAGCAATAAAAACAACGAAAAGTGACCTAGCTAGTTATAAGCTCTGAGACTACTACAATGTAGAATTAGCCATTATTTATATAGACCATTAAAAGAAGAGGCAAAAATCTATAAACCCTGTCTTTTAATGGAAAACAGACAGCGGAAATGAAGAGAGAAAAGGAGGAAGTGTGGTGGTTAGATACAAACCCGGTGGTGATGGCGGCTGCTGGACCTGCTGACACTAGAGGCCCGGGCCTTCTCTGAATCAGCCTGGAGTCAGGAAGGAAGAAGCATTACACAGGGACAGAGCAGGAGCAAGAGAGCGATAGTACGTGACAACACAAATGATGCTAGCCAAGACCCACACCATGCAAAGCTAGCTCTGTAATCAACCTTAAGCAAGTTTGAAAAGATAAGACAGGGAGCCAAAACTAGATCTGTTCAAACATGTTTTGAAATGTGATTCTTGTCAATTCCTCTGGATGCTTTTACAATGTGGCATTTGAACAAAATCAATTATTAAAATATAAATCGCAGAGCTAATTGCAATGACAAAAATAGCAGAAAAAAAAATTACAATACAAAAAAGTGGGTGTAGTGTCTTGCCCAAAGACACAGTAAGAATTTGCAATACCATGAGGAACTGGACTCCAAACTTCTCTACCAACTGAGCAAGTGCTGTGCAGATATTAGCTATTATAAGACCATGATTAAAGCAATATGATCTACTATAACCAGAACTAAGAATTATGTGTTAAACATTAAAAAAAAAAAGTCAGAAAAGTATTAAAATACAAACTGAATACATTTTCATGCAAATGTATTTTTAACTTTCAAAATCTTTTCAGTAGCATTCAGATTCACAGTAAGTACAGTGAGAGGTCCTGCCCACTGTTGCATGCAGTCTCACCAAAACCTAAATAAAGGCAAAGGCCGAGGTCTGCTCCACGTACACACACACACACACACACACACACACACACACACACACACAGTTTCGGAGTATCCAAAGCAAATAAACACATTTTTCCACAGTGAGGTTCAGAGAGCGTCAACTGTGGCTCTAAATGGTAGGACTTGAGTTTAGCTTCACATCACAGGCCGTTAGTGCCAGGAGTGGGCAATATAAGGTACAGGATAATATTGAATGTGGCTGTACAATTAATCACATTTTAATAGTGAATACATTTATTGCTCCAGTTTAATGTAATTAGACATTTTTTCATACAGTTCTGAATGATACAGTGGCCTATTCCACTCCTCAAACCTGGAGCAAGGCCAATTGGTCTAATCTACAGCTGCTTTGAAAAATGAAACAAAACTAAAATATACAACAAAGTAATAAATCAAAAAAATATGCAGCACTATGCCCCCCTTAAGTCTTATAGTACATATTATAAATAATTGTTTGAAATAATTGAGATTTAAATTATGCACTAAACTTGTATAATACTGGTTTCTCCCTAAAAGGACATCCACAATATCAAAATTGTCATTTTGACAAAATGAAAAATTAGAATATAGTTTATAGTAAGAAAGTCATAAAACATTAAAAAGAAACATTCTTCCAAGCAGGGTGATATTTTTGCAAATTGAAATTTTTAAGATTCTGATGGATCGCAAAAATGTAAACTCATTATCTTTAGGATCATTGCGCCACAATAATAAGGCAAGATATATTTATTTTTGTGTATATTGCCCAAACCTAGTTAGTGCAATTTCACTCCATTCACCAGGCCTACCATCCACTGGTGGATCTGACCCCATTTTCTGTTACTGCTGCTGCTGGAGTGGTGGTGGTAAGAGAGCTGTGCAGGGAAGAAGAACAAGTGCCAGGAAAAACATACAATCACTGGCTGCTCACAAACTGCTGAAGTGAACAAACCCGCGACATTTGCGTCAGAAATAGAAAATCTGGTTTATCTGTGGACATGCAGCACTTTCCATCATATTCTTGGTTGTGTGTTTTGACATTGGTACAAAATACATTTCACAGTCTTGAATAGGCCAAGTGTAAAATTCTGGAGTTAAGCTTTGGGAATGTGAGTGTACTGTGTAGCCGTATTACTCATCATTTCACTGAACTGGCAATACTGTGTCCTAGTCTTCAAGCACACAAATGGATTTATTGACAATTCATAATCCAACTTCATTAAGGTTATAATTGCTACACAACTGACATGTAATTTAGATACAGACACGAAGAATCGATGAGTAAAAATACACCGATCTTCCAGCAATGGCATTACAATATGTCCAATTTCAGGTATTATTCTGTATGTTCTTTGTTTTGCGTTTTTACTTCAATATTAACCCCAAAAATTACAGTGATTTAGTCATGAGAATGCCTCACTTTATAGCAATATCTGCCTAGTGGGATATTTTGCTGGGCCATTGAGACATGAGGTTAGATGACTATTTATGCAATTACTTTTTTACCTTTGCCACAAATTTCCTGCTGTCTTACTGGGTGGCGCAGCTATTTTTGGGATTGCTTGTAAAAGGTGTGAAATTTGGGAAAGATTTAGTTTATTCTCTGTACTAAAAAAGTATAACCCAGCTTCCTAAAGGCATTAAAAGCTCATTGTAGTATAAACATTGTTGTACGATGTTTAATGCATTTGGAGAGACTTTCATTCAAATTAAAAGTACCATGGATCATGGATGCATTTTTGTCCTAGCAGCAAACTGTTATATTGCCCTATCCTATTGACAAATGTTAACTGTTTTTGTACTTTGATTGATTGTCCCATGCTTGTTGCCGTACCTCTTTCTGTTGCCTCTCCAGCTCTCTCATTCGGATGTCTCTGGCCTCGGCTCGAGCTGCCCTCTTCGCTGCCAGCCGCGCCTCTGCCTGTCACACAAACATGAACACACTTGTCATTAACCAGAAAATAAATAAACTGGAATGTTCTATAAAGACAGACACACCCAAAAACAAGATAAGAGATAACAGATCTGACAGACAGACTTTAGTCAGTTTTTATAATGAACTGGAAAATGAAAATGCATGATCAAAGAGCTCCTTGTGTTATGGTAACTCACTGAACATGAAGTTGACACGAGCTAGGCTAGGCTACTGTTGCACTGTTAGCTAAGCCTTTCAATCAGAGACTACATTAAAATAATGAATAGGTATAGTGATATTAGCCTTGAAGAGCATGAACAACTTGGGTGAAAATGCTTTTATAACCAGTTTGAGGATCCTGGAGTTCACTCCACTTACAAGTTATGTTTGGATTGCATAACTATTATTCTCAAAGGGCTTGTAATAAAGTAACATTTGTTTTGCTTCAGTACAGATGTATTGTAAAAGCAGCTGCCAAAATGAGACAGCTCTGCATCAAATTATAAAGCATTTTTATTGTCCACACACCAGGAACAAACTTTTTGCACACAAAATGTTATTAAATTAATTTAATTGTATTTATCCCACATTATTATCCAAATTGCTACACAATGGAACACATATGCTTTGTCCTATAGCCCTAATAAAAAAAATAAGTTAAGACTTTAAACTAGAAAAAAAAAAACTGATACAAATTTGTTGAAGTTAAGCTTTGTGACTGCTGCTTATCTGTTGACAGCTCTACTCCACAAAAGTGCCATTAGACCAGAGCAGAGGGAGGGATCACATTATCAAAACAGCATCCCACATGTTGAAATACAACACGTATGACTTTCACAAACAAAAATAATAACTTGTCATATTGTGAAATCAACCAGTCTAGAGATGTTTGCCAGTATAAACTAGTAGTTACATGCTGTCCATTGTCACGGTCTATCCCCGATAATCATTTTACTCTATGGGCCTGCTCAAGTGCGTGGGATGTCCTGTCACTCACATGTGTTACCCATCAGTCTGAGGGGGTTATTCCAATGACCTCTTGGGGGAAATTCCAGCGCAGCCCAAACAAACAGCACAGTACCAACGCAGCGCTGGTTCAGCTGGTAAACACTGGCATTTCACAACTGGACAGATTAAACTGGTAATGATCAAGACCATAATAGGCGTCATAACTTGGTCCAGGGGGAGATTTAAAAGTCCTTACCCCCACTGAGGTTAAATGTATGGACTAATTGTTTAAAGTACTTTGGAAGAGTGAAGAGTGTTCTGGAAACAAATATTAGTGTAAGCGCATGTGTTAAATTCTATCTTTCTTTCCATTATGTCAGATTAGTATGAAATGCATATGTTCTGGTATGCTGTGTATTTTTTAGGAAATCATGTTCAAATTTCACATATAATACCTCTTTTGTGGTTCAGTCATATAAAGCATTAGTCCTGGTATGGCTCTGTATAATTCACTCCAAGTCTTAAGTACTTAGAATGTATTGATGAATGAAAATAAATTAGACAAAATTGTTCACAAAAATACACAGAAAAAAGTATTATTTTATATTTTGAAATCACAATAATGATCTGAAACAACTAAAAGAAAACTGTGGCACTGTTTTCTGCCTGCAGCTTTGCGATGCATCACCATAAACTTCATCACAACAGAGTTTCACACTGCCGGACCATGCCATCTGCCCCGCCTAGTCTTCAGCTGTAGTTCACAATATGTCAGCTTTAGTAAAAACAGGGAATTTAAAAATGAATAAAACTAAATCTGCAGCATACAATTAATCAGATGAAGATGAAGTAATACAGACACTGCCTTTATTAGCCAACACGTCTCACACAATTTTGGAGAAAGGGAAAAACAGACACTGGGAGGACATGCAGATTTACAGCAGAAAAGTCAACATGTTGACACTGTGGTTAAGCACTACCTCTACTGATGTAATTTCTTAACACTTTTAGAACAGCACTGTAGAAAGAAGAAATTGCTTTTTTGGCAACAACGTTCACACAGGTAACTATGCGTGTAACCTCCAATTAAGTCAAAACTACACAGTGGGTATATCAGCACTTACAAACCCCACATCCATCTAGAAAAGAGGTGGATGCTTTATTATAGAGCCAGTCCTTTATCTGCAGTGGAAGACAGTCCATAAATACCATAAGTATATTGTATGCAGTATCTCTACACTGCATTCCTGCTCTGTCTTATCTGCAGTGCCAGAGGCCTGTGGGCATAGGGCTATTCTCATCCAACACAAGACAAGAGAGACCGGTGTCATAACAGCAATCGATATGAAAAGACACTTATAGACTATGCAGTAGTAGGTGTGAAAGTAATAGGATCAAATCATGCATTAGCTTACAAAGGATTTTAGTTGTAGCATTAGAGGTTAGACAGGATAAAATAAGCATACTGTTTATAGTGACAGTGCTGTAAGATGAGTCACTATTGCAGATTATAAAATAGGGACCAAACACAACAGGGATTTTGGTTGAGAATCATGTATCATAAATAGATCCAAGTCCACAATGCTGTGACTAAAATAAAGAGCAGTGAAACTTTGGGGGGGCAAAACCCTTCCACTGAAATAACATAAAAGTTTCAGTATTAATAATGTACACGTTTGAACTACAGACTGATTTACCACACACCAAGATACCCCAATGTCTATGGTTCTTGCCATCCATGTTGTATTTAGCCATTGATGAGTTTCTAAATGATGAGAACCACAATAAAATATATTTTTGGAAAGGGAAAAAGTACTCAAAATAGCTGAAACCCATGAATAGTAGAGCACTGACCAAAAGTGTAACTCCATTACTGGTTTCTCACATTGACGAACTAAAGTAGAACTGGAACAGGAAGGGGTGCTTGAAAAAAACACCCAAAACACGTTTATATTTTAATGTCCTCAAAAATGTGAGTATTGAACTAAGTTTGTTTTTTATTTTGTATTTGTAATTTATACTTTAGTATGTCTTTAGCATGTAAAAAGTGTGAATGGATCTACAGGTTTAAAAGGATTTATACACAATAATACCCCATTACCTCTTAGAAACTATTTCGTTTTCTGCAGAGGACATGACATTAACCAAAATATTTAATAACTGCCCATTACAACCATTCAGATAACTGTTTCAATTTAATCTTGCAGCTTTGAACAATACAGATCTCGGTTTAAGAAGACTTGCACCCCATCTTTCTTGAACAAAAAGGATGTAGACTGTTCTGCCTGGTCAGATGTACAGGGACTGCACCTGTCAGACTGTCTGTGTATGTGGATGACCTGCCCCACAGCTGAGCTCAGTCTGAGGCCTATCTATAGCCTCTGCTCCTCCTCTGCATCAGGCACTGAGAGAAAAGGAAACACGACCACAAGACCTGTCAGAATAATTTTCAAGTGTCATATATTCCCAAAGAAAATATAGAGGATAAATGATAATATTGAAAACTCATTTATAATACTGACACAATAACTCTAAAGCAAGTTGTCCCCAAAAAGCACATTCTCCTCTAGTACAAAAAACACCCACAGTAAATAGTGACCCCAAAAATTATTGTCCCATCTATAATTTCTAAGCTGATACAGTAATTATTGTGACTGACTGAAACACAACTATACAGGTGGTCTATGGCTCTGGGGTTTGTATCAGAAAGATGTCCAACATGCTACAATTACTCAATAGGTTTAATAAATTACACAGCACACGAAATGTTTTTATGAAATCAAGACTAAACCTAGACTAAAACCAGGAAATACTGGAAGAATAAATATAAACAAACAACATCACATAGACTGATGATTGGACAATGCTTTTTACTGAATATTTTCAAGGCAAGATACTAAAGATTATTTGCCTGTGTAGGAGAAGGCAGAATTATTGAGCTAGTGCAGGCTCTTGATCAGGAGTAATTAACAGAATTTTGCTTGTTTTACCATAGCAATACTGCAAATGTAATTTCATTTTTACAGATTTTTCACCTGGCGTGAAGGACTGGCAGTAGAAGAGACACTCAACCATCATATTGAAACAGGCAGTATTGTGCACTCTATTTACTAAACAATGTTTTAAGCACTTCATATTTGCATTCAATTGAAGCATTTTTACACAAGGCAGGCAGGACTTAGTTTTATTCAGTGATGGTGAGTGTTTAAAATAAACTGCACCAACTGCTAAAAGACCAGTGTTATCAGGGGATGAAGAGGGATCAGAGAGTCACCCTGTGTTTACTGTGAGTGAGTGTTTGGAGCAGACTCACATAAACAGAGGCTGGAAAATGATGGAAATGTACAGTGACATTTTATGAAGCTATGGACTAGATAAAACGCAATATGACAGATAAATAAAAACATAATTTTTTATATTTTTTTAGATGCCGAAAACAATATGTTCAACATATTTTCCAACAGGTATAAATGGGAAATATTTAAATTGTTCAATTTTTTTTATTTCACCAAGTTATGTTGGATTTGTGATGCTTGAAGAAATTTGACTGTCAAATTGTTGTGGCTTGCTACATAATTGGTGGTGAAACCCTAGTAAAACAGTGAAAATGCATTACAGCCAATGTAGGGAATGGTACAAGTAATTAGACTACAGGCGAGCTGTATAAAAGACTCTGATCTAATGAGGACAGATGATATCAGCAACAAAATTACATGGACTATGAGCCTCCACGAAAGCCACTTCCTCCTAAGAATAAACACCCTCTTTGTATGTGGGGTGTATGGCTGTTTAATGTCATAATGTGGGGGAATGTTTAAGATGACTCAATCTTTACTAGTAAAAAAGAGCAATATGCAGGCCTATTTGATAGTGAAATAATCATTTATTCCACTATTTATGGAATTGTATCATTTTGAATTATTTTACGCTTGTATGAAGGAATTACAATAGGCAAAATTTTAACTGGGCTAAACCTGGGTTGTCTTCCCTTCGTGGACAGCCCAGGTTAAGAAAAGGGTTTAAGCAAAGGGTTCAAGTAAAGGGTTTAAGCCCAGGTTTAGCCCAGGTTTAGCCCAGGTTTAGCCCAGGTTTAGCCCAGGTTTAGCCCAGTCTTGCATTACACCCATTTAGTTCTGGTTTTGTGTGGCACATGGGTTCCTGGTTCATTCAAAGCTTGTTCCAGGTTTAGCCTAGAATGGTTCTACTTTAGCTCTTTAGTGTTGTGGTTTATTTCATCTTATGTTATTTTGAAAACCAAATATTTTCTGAGGTGAAACTTGTTGTAGAAATCTTAGGAATCATGTAGTCTAGTCACCTCCAGCCTGCTGCAGGTTGCTGGTATTCAAATGAACCGACATGTTTGTAACATAAGAGGCCTGCAAAGTGTGCTGTGACGAAGCAGGCTCAAATTCACCCTCATGGCAGCCCTGGAGCAGTGTGTTACTAACTCCTATTAAAGTTGAGATTGGAGTGAATGATCAGGGGAGTGTTGACGTTCGCCAGTGCTGCTTGATGACCCCATGAACTCAGAGTACAGTTGATCTAATCTCCAGTTCAGCGCGGCACAAAGACGTTTAGAGTTTTGGAGGAGCAGGCTGGGAGTGTCGAGTGACTCATGTTTCTATGATTGGACGTCATGACTATAAAGAGCAAATGGAGCCTTGTGCTTCCAGTGTGCAAGAATGAGGCACTGAATCACTTTCTAACTGCTAGGAATAAACTTTGGAACAAGTGTCAGTGTTATTTTTATGTAGCACCTGAAAACATTTAGCTTTCAAAGTATTATTACCGAGATGTGACCATTATATATAGGTTCACATCTCACTCCAACCACACAGTAATATGGAATAAATAATGCTCTTTGCATTTCGGCTTATAGTTATCTCAAAATCAATAGACAAACTTTTAAACTTGTAAGTCCCATCATATTCATTTATCGACTTTTTTCAGAGCAGCCCTTTGTGAGTTACATGTATTTCCACTTAGAAACAAACTGTCTGTAAAAGCATGGGTGCAAATGTTACTTGTTATGTCTCGCTCAGTATGCATTTGACAAATATCAGATGTTTGCGAAATGTGTTGGAAGAGCTTGATTTTGTCCTCATACATAGTTTTTTAATAGACTGGGTGGAGTGTTTAAATATAAACAGGTTGCTTAATTGTACTAAAGTATTCTAAATTTCTTTATAAATCTCTCAGCAGATTCCTTCTACTTAGATAAATAGTTAAGACAAACTGCGGGTATTAGTATATCATAATTTTTCAAACTTGGATATCTTTGCCTTGCAGACACAGAATCCTCAACACTTTGAACATACTGAATTAGCATTTTACAGTGATTTGATTCCCCTGTGAAGCAAGTCAAAGGAATGGCAGGCCCGCTGTTGAACCAAATGGAATCATCTTGGGCAAGTTATAACAGGCCATGCAGTTTCTTCTCTCCCTGTGTTTTCCCCCCAAAAGAAAAACACTACAAGTCATGTCAGCTCTCCTGTGGTCCGAAACAGCTGTCTCCACCTGGTTCAACTATACACAAGTTATACACAAACTATATACAAGCCAACTACCCAAACCGGTATAACAACATTTCACTTTGTACAGTGCTCTTCCTTGACCACCACACCTGAGTTTAGTGTCGCTAAGCAAACTTCTTCAAGGTAATGTGTTCGACTTGTAGCAATGTGTAGCAAAGATTGGAAAGTTAAGTGCAGCAATTGAGAGAAAACTTGTACTGGCTGACAATGAATCTAAAACAATCGAAATTAGTTGAAGCAATAGACAGTATTAAGATGTCAATTCCACTGTGCATAAAACCTGCATCAAAAAATAATGACTAGAAGTATGTTTATAATATACAGGGTTGGAATATCCAAAAACTAGATTCTAACTTGAATGGATATCAATACCAAAGAAATAACATGAATAGGACACATTGGGTCCTTTCCATGTATTGGTCTTGGTCTATATCAGAATTTGTATAATGTTTTATCTAAAATGTATGTGCTATGCCAGGAACATAATGCATTAAAGTCTTAAAATACAGTAATCTATGGAATCGACTACACTTGTGCTGTTGGATATTACTTCCTCAGTCAATTACAATAAAAAGATAACATTCTGAGGAATTGCCGTCCAAGTCTATCCATGAAAGCCTGGTTAATGGGTAGACAGAGCGGCTGGATAAAGGATTTGGATTGATTTTGTAATTTTCATTTTACTAAGTGGAGTAATAGTGACTGATGTGTTTATGAACAGAGATATGAGCTGTATATATTTAGCTTACCTCTCGTGCAATACTACTCAAAGCCTCATCTTCTGCAGAAAACCTATCTTTGAGGGGGGCACGCTTCCTGCCGCAGCCTTGTGTCCCCATGGCGATGACGCTCCAACTTCAAACCCACCAGTGTTGTGTAGATACGCTCCCAAATATTTCTTAAAAACCTAAAGAACAAAAATATAACATGATCAAAATGTTACCACAAACTGTATCTACTGTAGTCGATAGCATAGGCAGTTTCCTTTCCCAAACAAAACATCTTTTTCATCCACTCCTGCAAAAACATATCTCACTTATGTTTGGCACATTCAAGAGCTGAGGATAAACAATTGTAGCTGACAAGAGACAGTTTTAAAACAGACATGGCAGGCCAGAACTGAGCCATAAAATCAATGTTTTAACACAGCTTTTAAATAATGAATGACAATTGAGTAAATATTTTGCTAGAGACATAAAATAGAAGCATTGGCTATTTCACAACTTTCCCTGGACTGTGTCAAAAACCTTAAATACCAAAGTAAATATACAATGCTGAACTTGATAGGGGCTAACAGGAGGTGAATGTACAGATCTAGCTGAGTCAGAGGAGACTAAACAGGCACAAGACCACCTGGTTTGCTTCAAAATATATAGATGTTTTGTTTGTCAATTTACCATAACTGACCAAAGTACTAAAAAAAGTTTATTTGGTAATTCATAAAAGGAGTTTAACTATTATTTGGTAGCTAATTATTTCATATAGTCTTGAGAAACAGTTCTATACCAGTAGTCATTGGTTTATCCTTGCAAATATCCCATGCAAATTAGTTGCAGATAGACTTGACAATGGGAGCGCACCCAAAACAACGCTTCAGATATTTCAAGCTACGTTTTAACAATAATTTTAAAGATTTGCATGCACGACCTGTGCATTTTAGTTGTATATTATGGGCATTACACGCAATTAGACCTAGATCCAACTATACACTCTGTTAACAATACCTTTACGCAAAAAGGACCACGACCCCTGATCAAGATCCAGCCTAAACTTAACGTTAGCAGGTCACTGTTGAGAGAGCTAACCTGATTTGCTATCTCGCATGTCGTGCAATCCAAATTCCTATGAATATTAGCTCATTTAATGCTATCGGCTACATACAGGGTTTTCTCATTAGGTAAGACTGGACAAGAATAGACACCACATATCCGTCTCGTTTCTACAAGTGATGTCTCAACCACTAAAGACATTCCCTGGGTGCTAAATGCTAGCTGACTAGTTTAGCAGTGAGTTAGCCGGTTAGCTTTTGTGGCTAACCTCAGTGCTCCTGTGAGGATATAGGACGAATGATCCTCGCGTCACTCAGCCATACCTTTACACACCGTTGTGGTCCAACAGCGATGGTCCCCGGTATAGTCCAGTTTGTGTGGTTGTTTTATTAGTGATCCATTGGGCTGATCGTCACAGATTGCCCGTGTTTTTGTTCGCTGACAGCTGTCATCAGTCCGCCTTTCCACCGCTCTCCACTGCTGCCCTCTTTACCCACTTTCCGCACGCACCGCTCCAACGCCAAGTTCCCGGATGTGGGAAGAAATTTGGGTGTGTTGCTGCCTTCAGGGGAAATAGGACGCAATAGATTCATCTCTTTTGGGGTGAATATGGCAAATTTGGATCTTCTACGTTAGTATAGAAGGAAAGTAGCAATATAAATGCATTAGGTAGCCTACATGTGAGTTAGTCTCTTTCATGCAGTGCTTAGATAGACGAAAACATTGTCCAGAGACCACTGAAACCTTTTAAAACATAATCTAATAATAATTGGAAATGTACACGCATGAAAAATAATTATGTGAATATAAAGACTTACATTTCAAATGTTAGCCTGTAACATTATAAGACTAAGCCTATTTTGACTGCCTCACTGTTTTAAACCCAATTCTAATTTATAAACCGTAACCTTTAGACTAGCCTAGCCGTTTGTTTTTTTTATTATTATTATTTTAAATCAATAACTAACATAGAATAATTGTTTTGCGTATTATCTATTTTTGTATGAAGGTCCACACGTCACGTGACTGCAGAAGTTTCGCTTGGTGATTTCAGTTACATCCACAAGAGGGCAGTGGTGGATAGGGTTAGAGCAGGGATCGGGTTAGAGTAGTAAAATTCATTTTGACATTAAACCTTTGTGGTTTGAGAAGCAGGACACGCTGTGGACTAGGTTTTCTTTTCTCAGTTATTTGAAAAAGAACTACCATACATCACATACAAATTGTATGGTGTCATGCAAGGATTCAAGGGGACTTAAATTAAATTATTTTGGATTAGTCTTAGTTAGTCTAGTGTTCTTTAGCTGCTAAATGACATTTTTCTGAATTCTGAAAACAAAAAGGAAGAAAATTTAATCATATATTGAACAACAAAATAAGCAGCAGGAGTGCACAGAGTGAAAGTAAAATATCTCCAGGATGTGTACAAAGACAAGTCACAAATATGATCTGAAAACACAAACCATACAAATGACAGCACATAGCCTAAGTGTTAAAAGTCGGGTTAATCCACCAGAAGTCTTGTTCCCATCACAACAGTATCTACATGGGTCAGTGTGCTTTTACATCAAAGTCCCAGTACAATGCAGAGCCACCATTTCTGGGTTTTTTTCTGTGTGATTTCAGGACACTAATGACTGTTTTGTCTCTGATCACCTCTGTGTGCTCCCGTGCAGACAGGGCTTAGCACAGGCTTAACTGGAAGACACCAGCAGCCATCCAGTCTCCACTCCTCTGGAACCTTTCCAAACCCTTGTCATTTTGAGTACAAGTAAAATTCATTACATAAAAACAAAACTAGGGGTGTGACATAATATTGAAATATGATATATAGTGATGCAGTATTGATGTCGCAGACGGTTTTATATTGTCATTCATATTTTTGGCATATTTCAGTAGTAGTGGCAGGAAAACTATGCAGTCACTGACATGGGAAAAAGAAGCTTGTTGAAATATGAATTGCTTGGATGAGTAAATGTGCATTATGTTACTTTTCCAGTGTAGGGTCCGGCACCTGCTTGTCTAGAGATATTATTAGTTATTAGTTAGTTATTTATTTGCCTGAAATCTTCCACAGTATGGCATTAAATGTACCTATTTCAGTGGAGACAACCAGTCATGCCAACAGGCCAAAGAACAGGTTAGATCTGTGAAGAGCTGACCCTGCTAACAGAAAGAATGCATGTTTTTCAAGGTATTTTGGAGTAGTAGTAGTAGTAAAAACACTTGTTAGGGAGTAAACTATACTGAGGAACTTGAGTAATATACCCAATAAAACCGAATTTGGATGATACAGATCAGATGATACTGTCTTTGTAACATTTATATTTGCAATTTTCTGATAATGTTACAGAGTGGTTTGTGGTTGCCTTATAAAATGAAGCAAACTGCCATTAAACATCTGAAAAAACAACTGTGACCCAGACCAACTGCTCATGAAATTGTTATTACAGTCATAACATTCTTTCCCATATTAGCAAAGGAAAGCCTGCTATTAGAAGAGTTAGACAAAAAATGTATTAAAATCGAGATATAACTTAAACGTTTGGAAAGCTAAAGCAAATTTTTTTAATCATGAGCGGGTCTCCTCTCCACAGATCTGACTTGTAAACTGAATTCTGAGTGTATAATTGTTCAGAACCATGAGTAATGAATTTAACATAATCAGTGTGTTTGGTAATTTCAAGCTTAGGGGTTAACTGTATAAAGTCTGAAATGAGCCTAAATTGCCTTGTTTTTGTTCGTGTCTTGTGGTGATTCAAAAAGGTGGAAGTAGCAGAGAAAAACAACAGGCCTAAAGGTATCCAGACAGTACTGTGGTGTTTGTTTAGTTTTATGGCCCTTTGAACTTATAAACACTGCACTGCTCCACTTGTTTTTGGGATAGATTCAACCGCACCAAAACAATACAGCTCTTTTTTATTTTACAGTATTCGTTCTCTTGTATAACTTGTATTTCTAGTATAGAGTTGGTATTTTGGTACCCTGAGCCACACAGCATGGGACTCCAATCACTTGTGAATCATTTTATAGGAAATGAACCCTACATTGCATTTAAATACATAGTTTCATCCTCCAATTTCAAAGTTAACGTGAAAATTACAACATACAGGCCAACTGCTGATTTCATAGTCAAATATAGGCTCTTATTCCTTATGTAAACTGAATTTTTGTGAATTTTCTTTTAAAACTTTATTTGTCCTTGCAATTTAAAGGGCAGACGTAGCTTTAAAAACACACATCGACACCAGATTGTTGGTATAGACATTGCCATAGTATAAGAAAATTGAGAAATTGCTGACAAAAAGTGATACTGAGAGACAGGTGTGCTTTAATGAAAACAATTATCTGTCCCCCTGAACCCATGTAGCTGGATTTGTCCCACTTTGTCTCGAACACACCACCAACCCTCGCACTATAGCCCCCCACTGCGTTAATGGGACAGGCTGAATCGTTAACTGGCTCTGTCTATAAGTCCCAGTCTGCACAGAAATAAGGGTGTAAGGAGCCTCCTCAACATATAATTACCCCATAGAGGCCAATGATGCTCCCCTGTCCTCTTCTTCTCCTGGGCCTTTGAAGCTGCCCCATAGGGAGTGAGTGGTAATCAGATGTGAGTCATTGATTACTTCTTTGGGGTCTTCCAGGAACAGTAGGGGGAGGGGCCACCGCAGCCTCCTGGACCAAAAGTGGAAATGTAGTAAAGATTCGGATGTGCTTTGTCTTGGGGTTAAAGTAATAGTTACTGTCTCTGAGCGGAGCCATATGCCATGTAAATACTGCAATCCTGTCTGTCCAGCCAAACTCATTAGTCCAGTAATTACAGTACACTACAGAACAGGGGTGTTGGTCTGTAAGAACACCTGAGACTGACTATGAGAGGAAAATACATTGTTAAAAAGCTTGTTTTGATGTAGGACAATTTGAAACAGTACTATATTTTATGTCCTAATATGTCCCAGTTAAAGCTTCAATACCAGATTTTCAAAATGAGGGAGTAATTATTTAAATCTGTCTAACTACTTTGTATCGCTCAACCTTTCATGCATTGTTGATATCCACATGCATAAAATTTAGGTGTGTGCACGGCTCAAAAACAGCTTCATATGTCAAAGTAAAGCAGGTGTGGACTGCCAAAGCACAGCCTCTCCCTGCTCACGGCTCCTACTGCTGAGCGTCTGATTTTATATACAGTCTATAGGGGAAAACGCATAGAAAAGGTCAGGTACTCCATCTATAAGACTTTATTAAGACGTCAAAAGTATAATCTCTAAGTACTGTTTACTGTGAACTCTTAGGCTTCCTCTTTTATTACCAATAGCTAGTTGGCTCCTCTACTATACAGATAGAATTTACTAATCAGCTTTTCAGTATTGATGTCAATTACGTACCATACTTAAAATGTTAACAAATAAGGCAATAATGTATTCTATTAAGTAATGTTGGTTTCTTCACTGCCCTTTGGCTCATAATGATAATTAACTACATTTCTCCAATCTCGTGATCGAGCAGAAACAGAAAACATAATCAGATGGGAGTGGTCTCTATGAAGACGACCTCTGACCCCAGGGCACAAGGGGTCACCGCTCGCTTTGATGAGACCCAAAACGATGTCAGTAAATTATATGCAACGACATGAGCAGCCAATGAAATTATGCATTGTTTTGAGCTGTTGTCATGAAAACAGAGCTATCAAGTGTCAAGACGCACCCTCTTGAAGATAATGTACTCTAAAGGAAAACATACAATACTTGAAGTGTATGTCAGTATCAACTATTGTGTTACAAGGCATTATTTCATGATATTGGCACATCGACATATTTTCATATACAGATTTATTTTCAGTATTCCATCACAGTGAAATAGTTTTACCTACATTTACCTGTGTTATACCTTGTTCAATAAATACATGTGTAGGATAAAACAAAGTAGCCTGAGAGTTGTAAGAAGAGGGATGAGACTGGAGTTCTAACGCAGAAGTTTATTTTACTATCAGTACAAAACCTGGAGACAGTGGAGACACTCAACACATTGTGGTATTACCGTATGCAAACAAACAGAAAAACAAAAACAAAAAAACAAACCCGGTAGACTTCTACAAGCATGTTCTGAAATTACTCCTGTGTACCAGTACTTTATTTCCGTTTCTTACTATTTAGTCTGTTCAAAAAGGCAAATCTGAGGCACTGACAAACTGGGAATGACACATGGGCGGCTTGGAAAACATTCTAGTGACAAACATTGACAAAATTTTCAATATCAAACCAATACTGGCATCTGAAAAACCCATTCAATATAACCGATATCACTCCTCCATAGAAAATTGTAAGGGACATTCTTGGTCACTCTGTACAAAACAAATGCAATATATGTATCTTTTAGCCCATGTTAAGTGGCTAAACCTCATATAAAAACCATCACAAGCCTCACTCAAAGACAGACAAAACCCACTCTCTCTGCTCTTCCTCTCCACACTTTATCACACTTGTCCAACTCGCAGGAAGCTTTGTGTAACAATAGCCTGGACATCCCCAGAGAAGAATGGCTGAAGCGGTGGACCATAAAAGGATCATAAAAATGTCTTTTGAAGTTGGGGCCTGGACGGTGGACACCTGTGGGGTGAACTTTGCGCTCTGTCCCAGCTCAGGAGCAGGACTCATAATTGGATCATTTCTGTCAGGGCTGAGACCAGACCGAGACCAGACCTGAAATTATTCACACAGGCAGAGTGAGAGGGAGGCTGTGGAGTGGAATATAGTAAAAAGACAGTAAAGTGTGTGATGTAGCCATATGTTAGTGTTGTCACAGTGCTGAAATTTCAATACTAAGTGATTTACCCAATTTAACTGGTTTAATACTTGTTCAAATGAGTATTTAGTTTAGGTACTGCTATTAGTATTGATTCGTTTTTAGGGTTTTTTAGGCTATTTGGACTTGTCACTGTCAAAACGTGAAACCAATTTAGATTTTTGCTCCACTTTTTAATTTTATTATGGTATTTTTTTCTTTTACCAGGGTATTAAATATGTTTTAAACAGTGTTCTTAAATTTTCATGCAGTTAATAAAGCATCGAACATCGAAATCAAAACCAGTGACTTACTGATTCACTACATCAGACACCTTTCCACACATGTCATTACCTGGGTTGGGAGGGTGAGTGAAACATCTTGCCTAAGGTCACAGTGACACTTGGATGAACCTGCATAGATCTGAGTTTCGTGCGAATCATTTGATATAATCCTTTTGTCCTTCACAATAATAAAGACATGGCCGTGTTTTCAGTTAGCTGTCAGCGTGATCGATGTTTCTATCAGGCTGCTTTATGCATTAGCACTCAAGCGTTTGAGCATCTCTCTCTCTCTCGCTCTCTCTCTCTCTCTTGCTCTTCTCCCTCTTTCTCTCTCTCTCACTCTCTCTTTCTCTCTCCTGCCCCCTCTCTTTCCCCATTCTATTCTTTCTCCCTCTAACCATCTATCTCCCTCTTTATTTCCTTTTCTCTTCACTCCTCTCTTCTTTTCTCTCTCTACCCTCATCCTTTTTGTTTCTCTCTCCATCTCTCTACCCCCACCCTTTGCCAATCTCGATCCATCCAATGATCCCTCTCTATCGCTCTCTTCTCCTCTCTCTCCCCATCCCCCTCGCTGTTCTTTCTGTCCCTCTCTATTTTCTCACTCTCACCACCCATTTCTCTCTCTTCTTTTTCATTTCCTCTCCTTTCTGCCTCTCTCTCCACCCCCTCCATCTTACTCTTACTCTCTCTCTCTACCTTCTCTCCTATCTCTACCCCTCGCATCCTTTCCATCTTTGTTTTCTCTTTCTCCTTTTCTCAGTCGTCCAACACCTCTCTCTCAACCCCTGACCTCACATAGAATCAATAGGTGGGCCTCTTCATTTGGCAGAACAGGGGACATCAGGGGGCCGTAGAGTAGCAGACAGGACCCTCTCTCTCTCTTTCTCTTTCTCTCTCTCACTCTCTCTCGACCTCACATAGAGAAAGCATTAATAAGTGCACCTCTTCATTGGACAGAACATCAGGGGAGCGTGGAGCAGCAGACAGGAGCATCCAGGAGCACACACTCTCTCTTTGTCAGTGACCACTCTGCGACACAGCCCCGAGCAGCCAGAGTTCAAATGTTACAGGAGGAATGTCGCGTGCGCACTGGTCAATGAGCGCCCTGTGTGTGTTATCAGAAACATGAAGACCTTTTGAACTGCGGAGGAGATGCCAGCAAATTTCCTCTGCTGTTTGACCCTATCTATATTGTGACAGAGTATCCTTTAGTCAATAGATAAGGTTCATTGGCTTAACATCTGTGTACACAACATGCTTTAATGAGCAAGCCCATTATGATGGAGATACAGAAGTAAAATTGTAGTGTCCCAGTGACTCCTTTCAGTAAGATAGTGCACGTATCACCAATATATTGTTAGTAGTTTCTGTATGTACTGTAAGTTTTCTAACGTGGATTTGGGATGGGCCAATTGGGAAAAAAATAAAAATAAAAAAAAAACAGAGCTGTATTGATCAATCCTGTTTTTCAGTTTGATTTACAAAAGTTCACAAGTGTCAATTTTGCGTAACATAGGACCTTTAACGTATAGTCCAAATTTAAAATGTGATAAAGTGATGCATTCAAAACCCCATCATTTTCTTCAACCCAACATTGTGACTTTCAGCCATTACTTTTATATAAGTGTGTATTTGGCACCTTGAATGAGCTGCTCTATTAACTCAACAGCTTAGACATTATTGATCTCATTTGTTTGTCCCATTAACAGCTCATTGTGGCTTGAATATATTTCCAAACATAGCCTATTTGAATACCCCTTCATATTATGTGTATTGCATGTGTATTGGTGAGTTTTGAGGAATCCCTAAGTCTTTCTGTTTGTCTCTCTCTTCTTAGCCTTTACGTGATGAGTCTATGAGGAGTGGTGGTGTTTAAAGACCTTTAATTCAGTGTTTACATTCATTTCGCACCTCCTTGCTTGGCTTTATAAAGGCAATAGCTTGACTAATACAGCTTCATCTGAGCTGGGGTGCTGTTGATGTTTGGTGAGAGGGTGTGAGAAGCAGGCTGGGTCACACCAAGAGCTCCAAGTGTCGCACCAAACCAGACCCGCCCCGGGTCGAGTTTGTGTGTAAAGAGGAACTGCTTTTACCATCGTCTGCTCAGCTGTGCAACAAGTGTGCCACACCGCAGCCTGCTATGTGTAAGCAAAGAGGTGGGACAAGTTACGTTTGGAGAGATGGACTTAAAATAATGGGATGAGTTTGATGTTTAGTGTAGTAAAACAATAACATATGTGCAATAATGGCTGTGTAATCTCTCATTGGCCCAGGTATGATCCATTGTTAAAAAAATAAATACATTTTGTCAACTGGACAAAAAGTCTACAAGTCCAGTTGACAGGTTTTTCTTTTACTTTTTGCAATAACGATAATTAGAGTATGAGGTCGCTTCCAAATCTGTAGGCTATTGCATTTTCCAATATTTTTGAATGTGTGCAATCAAAACAATATAATTCTGATATATCAAAAAAAGAAAAAAAAGAAAAAAGTTAAAATACATTAATTAGACCAATTGACCAAAAAAATGTAAAAACAAAAACAACAACTCAAAAAACTAATTTCTTTGAAAAAAATAAATCACTCAAGTACAGTCAAAAACATGTTGTCATAAACTAAGAATGTTTATTATCTTTAAACATCAACATAACAAACTGAATATTTCTCATTCCCCTTTAGGCCTATCAGTTACACTCCATGGCCCTGTTTTCCTATTATTCTGACAGTCTAATGGATGTAATGACACAGTGATAACCTGTATTTTGGAGCTGTTATGTGCTGCATTATCATTAGAAAAGGCTGGTTTAAGCTGATTACACTGAAGACACCCTGTGATTACTGCAGTCAACAGCAAGATGTGAACCTTTGGGAGACACAGGTCAAACAGACAAATTAGTCATCTGAAAGTTTACCACTGGGTTTACAGTTATTATTGTTGTTTTATAATAAGTCATACTTGATACTTGATACACATTTCGGTTCCAGTATCTTAAGGACGAGTAAATCTGCGTGTAACTTGTCCATCTTTAAATATAAGATTTGAAATACATCAGTAAATTTAACTTACTACCTGATATAATCCTTACATTTTATTTGCCATTATCATACTACTGCTGGGCTATTTCTGGTTGCCCCAAAAGTGTATATTCATAGTGTTCAGTTCATTCTCTATGGGGAATTAGCTGAGTCGCTGTAAAATCAATATTTAAAGATCACCCAGCAGACAGTGGGTTACAGATGGATGACTGACGGCAGCAGGTTTAAACCTTTACTACCTTTGTGTTGAAACCTGGTTATACCCAATATATAATTATCTATGCTCAACTTGCAGAAATTGTGCTGTGTGTATATTGCATCACTGCTGAATTCAGGTTAAAAATCAGGATTTCTGCTTCTATAACATTGCCTGGCTCGAGGTTGAGAACATTTAATCCCTTTAACAAACACAAGAGCTCAGCCACTACCACACAACTGATGTATTAACCAAGAGGATGCTCACACACACTATGCACGGGTTTGACTGTTGCCATAGAAACGAACACATCAAAACTTCCTATCACATCCTTTTAATCTGCAGAAGTCCCCAAAATGGCACCTGGAACCCATGAATGGCTGACAGACTATGGCTAGTGGAAACCTGCAATATACATCATATTATCTCTTGTATATGACCCAGTTTCTGATGTATAATTAAACAATTAACTTACCCTTTTGTAGTAGGTAACCTTATGTCATGTCAAAGCTACCGTGCTCCATCTCAGCACTGTATTTAGGCAAGGCAAGGTAGGTTTATTGATATAGCACAATTTGTACACAAAGTAATTTAAAGTACAGTATAAGAACGATATTAAAATCACAATAAAACACATCAAAACAAAAATAATCTTAAATAATCATCATCATAAAATTAATATTACAAGAATAAATACCTTTCAGTCTTATTCACAGCTAAACAAAGCCGTTTTGAGCATGGATTTAAACATTGTAAAAGTAGAGGCCTCTTGTATATAGGCCCATCTATAGCCTATTGGATATAGTTCACATATTACTCACTGTTTGTTATTACGAACAATTCACATATTCTAATTTGTGAAGTAATTTCCCATCTGGATCAATAAAGTTGCTGTAAATTAAACTACATCTATTTGACCCACTCTGACGAAAACAAGATAAAATTGACGTATTTGGTTCTTGTCACTTTTGAAATTTCAATAATGATTCGACTGTAACTTATACGATCATAATTAGGTGTAAAACCCATAAATCCTGACATTCCTATAACACAGTTCACTGGTCTTCACTGGTCTAGAGTGAGACTGTATATACCCAGGCTTTATCTATAGTCTTAACTCCTGATAGTAAGTTCCCACACAGTTTCTCATCCTTTGAACAGACAAGTGTTGGTGGATGAACTGTGCCTCAGGCTCCAGTGAAGTCATAGGTGCCTCATTAGACTGTGTTTGAGTGGGACGGGGCGCAGCAGGGGGGCGGGCTGTCACATTCACTATAGTCACTAGACTCACAGAACCAGGACCCAAGACACAGGGGTAATACAAGTCAGCTGACTGCTCTGCCCAGGCTACTGCACCGGTGATGCCTTATAGATAGAACACACATACAGCTTTGTTGAGACTTTAGTTCTATAAATGAATTAGATGAACCTATAATTACATTTGGTGACCTGTAATCAAACTTGCTTATTAGTAAAACTTTCTAAAAATAAACAACTTAAAATCAGTTAAATGTGCACTAACTACCTTTTCTGGAGATGTTATTGGTTTGCCTGGAATGTTCCAAAGTATAACATTAATGCATCTATACCAGGGGTCACCAACCTTTTTTAACCTGAGAGCTACTTTATGGGCACTGAGTCATACGAAGGGCGACCAGTTTGAGACGCTCTTCTGAAATAACACGTTTTCTCAGTTTGCCTTTAGTTATACATTATTAATAATGATAAAAGATAATCATCTATGTGAACACACTGATCATGTTGCAAGACACTGATCACATTACTGATTTCTCAAAATAATTATCAAAAATGAGCAAGGAGGGAAACAGATATCAGTATACAGCACTTTAACTTTACTAATCTGAGTAATTGTTAAATTTCCAGATGACACTTACATCACTACATCTCATAGGAAAAGTGTCCCATTTTCACTATGCACTGACAAACCTTTTTAACAAAACATAAATAATATACATTGCACCATGTTTCATAAAGTTATCAATTATGTAATGTTAAAGAAAAATAAGCTTACATATTTTTAAATAAATCTCGGTTGCGTTGTGTGACTTTTTCACCGGTGTCGTGAAAAAAAAGCGGAGAACTGGTTTTGTCATGTGCACAATACTGACCTTTGAAGTGAGTAGGTCAAAGTTCACCTTAACTTATCTAAACTTCACGTATAATGAACATATGTTTAAGATATTGTCGCAAAATCGCAACAGAATAACATTAAATTTTAGATTTAGATTTTTCATACAGAAGTTTTTTATTGATCAAAAATACCTTTAAAAACAGTAACAGTAAAAAAAAAAAAAAGTAACCTGGTGGTGTCATCTGCTTATTTCCAAAGAGACAGATGTGTTTTTTGCCATATTGTGGAAATTTCTTGGCAAAGCAATGACATCTTCATGGAGACAAGCAGCTATAATTAACACCAGTGAAACTAAAGTTGGGTATATGTTTATTTCTCTGTATTTATTTATTTAATCTTTTTTCTTAAGTGGTCTCACTGTGACACCTAATACAATACAGTTCAAGCTAATCAACATTTCATTCTGCCTTGTTATTTTAAAATTGTTATTGTCCTCTGCATGAGACCGATCCTTCAGTATAACCGGGTCAAACAAAGCAGGTGACTGGATCTTGGCCAAGAATAACAAGGTGAGATTTTCAATGCAATTCATTTCTAGTTTATTTATACAGCACTTTTAAAGCGACTTCACCTGACCAAAGTGCTTCACACACACACACGCACAGGCACACACACACGCCCAGAACAAATATACAGATAACACAATACATAGGAAAAGTACAATACAACACAAAGATAGCCTGTCAAGTTAGTATAAAATGCCAGGGAGAGCAGATGGGTTTTCAGTTCAGACATTTAAACACAATCAATAGCATTTTGAATTGCACCCAATATGAAATGGGGAGCCAGTGCAGGTGTCATGTGCTCTCATCTCTTAGTATTTGTCAGTGGATTAGCTGCCACATTCTGGACCTTCTGTAAACGCTGCAGGGAGCCCTGGTCCAGCCCCACATACTAAGAATTACAGTAATCCAGATGTTACAAATGTGTAGATTGCTTTTCCAAAATCTGCCTGTGGAAGGTAAGGATTTTCTTTAGCAAGGAGCCACAACTGAAAGAAGATGGACTTTGTGACAGAGCTAATGTGCTTTACCAGTTTGAACATATCACCCATATCTCCACAATCACCCCAAATATTCCTCACTGCAGGGCGACAATAAGAGGACAGAGGACCAATCACACGGTCACACTCAAGCCAAGGGTTAGTTTGACCAGACACCACAATCTCAATTTTATTTTGATTTAAGTTCAGGAAGTTTGTGCCAAGTCTGACTGCCCAGATCTGGCTGTCACTGGAGCTTACTGGCAGATATATTTGAAGATCATCTGCAAAACAATGAAATGCCACATTGTGCTTTCTAAAAACATCATACAGCAGCAGTATATTATACTGTATACTGTACTTGAAGGGACCTACAATGCACATCATATTACAAAGGAGAAGTACTGTTCTAGTTTCACAGGAAGACTCCTGTCTGACAGATAGGATTAAAAGTGCTGTACCCTCAATGCCCACATGTATCTCCTGATGGGACAGAAGGATGCTGTAATCCACTGTGTTGAAGGCAGCTGAAGTCTAAAAAGTCTAAAAGATACTAGAGCTATTAGAGATTTTAGATTTCTATGAGTATTGTGAGTGTTATAGTATTCTCTTTTTCACTATTCTCGTGACTGTAGCTCATCATTATAAGGTACTTACATTTCTGTAAAAAAGTCAAGATGCTACCAAAAAAACATAACCAAGCTGTGTTGCCTGCCGGTTAAGCACCAATAGTGGAAAATATTGAAATATACCCAGTCCTTCCCACTTTTGGAAACCACTAGCTGTAACCATAGCAATTACAACAAAGCTGTTGTTGTCTTTACTAAGGTTAAAAGATATATATACATGGAAAGTACTGAGTTATATTATATCCATGAACAACAGAACTAGTTTGGTTTAATGGTGGTCCAAAGTTATTCCTCACTTAAATTATTCACCCCGATGAGTTTATAAGAGTTATTAACAACTCTGAGAGGCCAGAGCAGAGTTTTGCTGTCATGGTGAAGCCGGCAACAACTAGCAGGCTAACACGCACTCTCTTGTATTTAGATGCAGATAACGTGAGCAGACATATTTTGACGTCAAGAGCTGTTTATAAAATATAACTGTACTGTGGGAAAATGCTACAAGGCCTTTAATTAAGACATAATATTCTGTTACAGATTATAATGTGGATTTTGAATGGATTGTATGTATTCAAAAAACTCTATTACAATAAAGTAAGTTAATCTGAGCTCTAATATTTGAGGCCAAATTGTGCCCTAGTTATTAACCATATCCCGTGTCTCCAGTCTCAGCCTAATCCCATTGACAGACACAAAAACAAAGACTTGCAAATTAAAACGTGCTGTAACCTACTTAGCACTGTGCAAATACTTCAATCAGACACTCCTATTAGAAAAACACTGAGAGATCCCATTTTTAACACAGTTGATTGGTTAAACAAGTCATAAATCTTGTCTGTGTGTATTTGCTGAAGCTGAAACATATTGATGCCAGTTTTTAGACAGATCTCAGTTGTAAAGGTCCTGTTTGCTGACAGAGGAGCAGCCTGGCCTTTCATTATTCTAAACAGTGCTAAACGCTAACACGCTGCATAATTGAGCTGCGTTGACAAAGACTGATGGATGACAATGATTCCCCTGACGCCACTTCAGTGTCACAAACGGGGCATTGGAGTATACACTTTACACTGCACTATGTTACACTATGGGACAGTTACATTATGAAAGACATGTAGTAAAATATACAGTGAAAGTAAAAGTATTATTTAGTATTCCCCAATATACTCCTAACTAAATGTCGATATTGCACTAGAACAAAAGGTTTCAAATGGAAGTCTCTCATCAGTTCATAAGTCATCTAATATTGCCATATGATCTAACTAATACTACAGGAAATAGATAAAGACGGTTCTAAAACTAATTATGCTGATGTTTTTACTCAATACTTGTTCTAATGAGTATGCTAGTTTTGCTGTCAATTAATATCTGGGTATTGTTTTGACAGCCTTACCACATTCCTCACTTGATATGACACACAGTATTTCTTCCTCCATTATTACTCTGTCCAATCTTTGTCCACCAGCCTTATCGGATATTTATATTCACTGGTGTCGATCTAAAACCTCTCAGAGATTACCATCCACTCACACTGACACCTGATTTAGATCCTTCTATAAATACCACATAGTTTCCTGGTTTACAAATCCACTTAGGACATCCTGACCTGTACATGTGAATGTGAATACCATCTCATAAGGAGGAAGAAGTCATGCAGCTTTACACTATAGCTATAGGTGACATAACCACCCTTGTCTTCTCACACTATTGTCAACCAAGATTAGCTTCTCCTCTTCTGAGCCAAAGTCGTCACTACTAAAGCTGTACATTGTAAGTCAAAGCAGTATTTATAGGAGCCAGGACTGTCCCGGGACACTGGTTAAATAAAGGGGCAATGCAAAACCCTGTTAAATACTCAATCCCTGCTGTTTTGGACCATTGCCATGACAACACACAAGATCTCCTATAGTGAGATGTTTTGGTTTGTTGGAGGCTCCACACTGAGATGTGCCCAAACCGTGGCCCCTGTCTCCCGTGAGCAGTGGAGCTTAGAGACCAGAGTCCCTCCAAAACCAGTTCACACGGAATTACGGGTTTTTTTTTTGTGTTAACGTGAACAGGACTGATGCAGGGCCAATGTGAGAGCCAGACGGTGGAGATTAAAAGATCGAACAATAAGGGGAGTATAAGTGCTTGAAGTTGCATGTGAAATCAATGTAATTTCTAAAACACAATAGGTTGCATACACATCAGGAGATGCTGATGATTTCAGATGAAGGGCAGGAGCTTATCTAACTCTACAGGAGATTCAATTAACTTTATCATTTTTTGTTGGGATTGGCTCTTTTGAGTCCTTTCAAATGACAACAATCACATCTTTGAGTTTTAATAATGGCACCACCTCCAGAAAAAAAACATTTTCTCTTTTGCTTATATATGCTGATGGAAAAGATGTTGAACTTCGTACCAGTTTTTGTTCCATGTGACACGGTAATCTGCAATCTGAACAGCAAATTCCACCACAGCATTCAGACCTGTCCTGTAACTCAATCTGAAAGTATAAAATGTTGTAATGTCATATATGAATCAAATCTTTTGTAATGTTTCTATTGCACTTATATTGAGGAGCATAAACCTTTATAAGAATCCCTAAAAAGTGAATAAAAGTAAAAGTACTTTTCATATGATTTGTTTATATATAATTATTTTTACCATGTTTGTGGTAACATCGTGACTAAAGTTCAAGCAAAACAAAAATATTACACAAAATTCATTAAAAAATAAAAAATAAAATAGATTTGTATTGTTACTGTTGAGCAAAATATGTCTCATTTTTAAATCAGTATCACAACATTTAAAACTTTAGCAAACACTTGTGTGAAATATTTTTACTTTTTATTCTTAAAGTACATTTTTAAACTGGTACTTAAATACTTGTCCTCAAGTAGATTTTTTCATATAATAGTTTTACTTTTACTTGAGTAACCTTTTACCTCTGTACCTGTACTTTTACTTAACAAAATTGAGTACTTCATTCACCATTGGCCACACTGAGACTTATGAATAAGTGACTATTAACACGATATTAGCAAACTTGTCTGAAGTCTTATTTAAACCCTTTGCACTTCTGACAAATACAGCTTTGTTCAATAGTTTGTTGATGTAAAAGCAATTGGAGTATGAGGTCCACCACTTGCTCGTCTCCACGGAGATGCTATTGTCTTGCCTGGAATGTCGCACAATATGGCATTAACAATTTATGTCTTGAAAAATATCCATTCTTAATATGAGCGGGTTCACCTCTCCACAGAATTGAGAATTGGCCTGGTGACATCACCTACTTGTCTCTCAGGGGATAGATACATTAAATGCTATACTGTGGAACATTCTAGGCAAAGCAATAACCCACATAGACAAGTAGATGACAGATCCTCTACCAGAAAAGCTACACAGTACATCTTTAAATGTAAGGGGCAAATCTCAGTTAATATAGTTTATTAGTGTAGCTTGGTCATGTTTTTTATGAATTATACAGATATTGAGGGGAAAAATTACTTGAGTTTATTTAAGACGTAAATGAATAAATCTTCAACAATAATCTACTAAACTCTGCACTATTTTCCCTTTACTTCAACAGTTACTTTTATTATAATGAACATGTCAAATAACGGACCCAACTTAGAGTGACGATGATACATACTCATGAAAGCTCAGTAAGAAGTCGAGTCCCCGCTGGCAGCACTGGGGTCACGGGGTCAGCGCTCGGTCAAATGAGGGTCTCGGCCTGGAGATGTGACCTCCTTCTACAAAACAGGTAATTATAGAGCTACTTAGATAAAGTTGTTAATTAATATGTTGTCATTCTCACTCAAGCCATATATTTCTTTGACGATGTTTCTCGTAAGATTTAATAGTACATTTTTATTTTTGCCTATTTTTTAACAACCTATAGTCAAAACTGCTATTTGGGGTTTTATGCCATTTCCAAATTGTATAGACAAGGAGGCCATCTGATTTAAAATGTATACTAGCACACTTATAAGGTGAGTGTAAAATGCCTTTAGAAACTATGGGTGGGTGGACGTCATCTGGAGTAAAATTAGCCTGAAATCATGAAGTCATATAGGAAAATCATTGCACTTTTATGGTCAAAATACAATAAGTCTTCAGTTGTAGACTATGGTCAAATGAATAATAATATATTATTTAAATTGCAGGGATAACCTAACCCATCGGCCAGTCAGATCTTGTTGCACTTTTATACTATCGATTCATAAAGTACCATGTTGTGCCTTTAGAATTACAAGGGTCTATCTGATGGTTTTTTTTTTCCCTTGTTCCTGAATACCTTCTATACACCTTTATGAAGATTTTTGTATGAGCAAAAGACAAGCTCCAGATTCCATTGTGCTCTATGAGTGGTCACAATTTTAAACATATCTCAGAATTACCAAGAGCATAGACAGAACCTTCTAAGCATTATAAGAGGCTGTGTCTATCTAAAATATTGTTATATGTATAGTTTTGGACATCCCTGCTAACCTCTGATCATGTGATTTTTTTGTTTATTTCAGTAAATCATGTATTTTCCCCAATACACACCATATATATTTTCTAACTCTTCATTTAAACCCTATCGTGATGTTGTTTTGGCCCTCACTCAGAGCTGCTCAGATTTGTCTGGAGGCAGCGCGGCTCGCTCAGCATGACTGACTTTAAAGGAATGTGTGGATAAAATCTCCCTAAATGTAAACACGCTAATCTTCCCTTTGCATCTCCACTCTGCGGTCTTCAGATAAGACCACAAGAACTGACGCTCGGTGAGAGACCTTTTACTGTATGTCACCGGGCTGAGGTAACACAGACCCTGCTCCTAAATAACCCCTGTTTTTGCTTAGCATTATCCCATTATCACAATGTTTTTCTGTAATTCTGCCATTGTAGTAAAAGTGGTTGTGTTAACTCCAGTAGTAGCATTTATAGTGGAATTTGAGTTATTGTATTTTTTATGTCATTACAATCTAATGTACTGTATCCATGTGTTTCAGGATGATGAGAAAATAATAAATTCATAGTGATTAAAAGTAAATTCATAGTGATTAAAAGTAAAAAAAAACAAAAAACATGGAACAAATGGAAAAATGTAGCATGACAAGAAGTTGAAGCCCATGTAGATGCACTGTGTAATTTCTTTTAGTGGTGGATCCATCATCTGTTGGTCTCATGAAAACAGTATTGCTTTGTCTGAAATGTTCCACAGTACAGCAGAAATGTATCAATGTTTAAGTTATTCAATTCTTTTAATAGTTAGAAATACTTAGTTTGGTGGAGTCCCATTGTGTCCATGGAAACTGGAAAGTTTTATGCCATTTTGTGGAAAACTCAACAACAAAACCCAACAACTCCGTCAAAAATAGGGTTTGGGCTGCTCTGCCAAAAAACATACAGTGCCTTTCAGCCAACTCAATACTTCTCATTACTTTGACGTCTGATGTTTTGAAGTATTTGAATATGCACAGAGTTTGACCTCATTCTTGTATGTCTTGTCACTGGGCTGATTTTCTCCAGACCCCACTCCAGACTCAGTTTTGGGGTTTAGACACAGCTGTTAGTCTGTCTGCTCAATGAGCTCATCTGCACAGGTACAGATTCAGACAACAGTCGCATGAACCACATGTTTCCGGTTTGGAACAGATGAAAGAGACTGCACTAAGACTACTACAACGATTCACAAATATACAGGCCTTACCACGTACAATGAATGATGTTGAAATGAACATTTACTCAATTTCAATTAATAATCACGTGTCCTGATACAGCAGACATCTTCTCCTGGTTGTACAATTGGGTGGTCTATATCTTTTGCACTACACAATCACTAAGAATCAAAAAGGTTTAATATATTTCGAGCTTTTAACTTTTAGACACTTTTATACAAATGAAACAAGTGATTAAATATATAACAGCATTAAAACATCCTAGCTACGTTATGTAAGTACCTTATTTGGCAACCACCATGGCAATAAAACTCATTTTGATATTAATGTTGACCTGAAATCGATGCATTTTGTGTTGTTTGTATTATGTTTATATTTTAAGTTCAATAAAAGTTCCCATCTATAATCTTAAAACCATAGTATTTTCTCTTTGGCTCAACGTAAAGGAATTAAGTACAAAGTGAGTCAGCTATTTCCTTCTTTTAGTGTAATGTGACTTTACAACTTCTCCGGTCTATATATTTCCAGTCTTTTCCCAGTATCCTTTGAGGTTGTCACTTCCTTCCTAGAGTCATCGATCTTTAAGGAGGATGCTGTTGTGTAAATGTGAGGGCAGTATAATGTATAATGGCTATTGATCGTGAGAAAGTACCCCGGCCCTGATCAATACACAGATCCTTGTATAGCTGTGGGTTGGCGCTGCTCTGTAAAATAGATATTAATGTTCTAGTGACTGCAGTCTTAGTGGAGCCATGTCATCTTTATGATATTTATTTAATTATTATGGATTTTGTGAGATGGCGCCTCGAGTTAGCGTGACTGGCTGATCCTATCTGAGACCTCACTGTGCACAATTCCCTTAGTAAACACTATAATTGATGTTTTTGATGTAAGATTATGTGTAAATTAGTAGTTGGGGGTTGTGTTGTTTGTTTTATTTGAATTAAGAGCATTAACCTGAGTTTGATTTCAAATTTTAATTTATGATGCTTTTTGACTTTGTATTTCCTTAACATAAAAAAATCAAATGTATTTGTTTTTTCATTCTAATTATTTTCACTGTATATTTATTGCTCCTTTATATGAGAGACCAGTATTTTATGTGAAAAGTGATTAAATAGATTCACAAAGCACTTTTGGGGTATCTAAAAAGCAGTGGTGGAAGAAGTACTCCATTTTGTTACTTAAGTAAAAGTACAGATACCAGAGCAAAAAATACTCACGCAAACATATCGCTTGAAAAATTCTAATCAAGTAAAAGTATCAAAGTGTTACGTGCAGATTTTGAGATCTAATAAAGCTTCAAATGTAATGATTTTGGTAATTATTTGTGCTGAATTTTGTTCAACAGAAATAATTTAATCTATTTTTTTTCTTGCGTTTTTTAATTTGTATATTTTGTTGTGCTCAAACTACGAATGTGTTAAAAATAAACCCCTTCCCCATTATAAAAATACTTTCACTTTTCAGTCCAGTTAAAAATGAGATGAAGTAAAAGCAAAAAAAAAAAAAAAAAAAAAAAAAAAAATCAACTTTTAAAATGTACTCAAGTAAAGTGCAGATACCTAACATTTTTACTTAACTGTAGTACTTTTTATTACTTCTACTTTGTTACATTCCACCACTCCTACAAAGAAAGAATTTTAATAAGTCATGCTGCAGTGGTTTTAGTGGTGGTCATGTTAGTAATATCAGCGTAACCACTTTGTTGCACACTGTTTTTGTGTCTTTTGGCAAGATACATCACAAAATTGAATGCTCAGGGTAAATGGCTTCTTGCTTATGTAGATTTTAAGTGTGGTTATATGCTTGCATGCTGTTTTTTTAGATATAGTTTTAGTCATAATGCTAAAATACTACACGCTCCTGAACATCTCTGAGCAAGACAAAAATGGCAGATGAAAATAAACCTGTGTTCATTCATAACCAAGCAAAATTTTCATCAGAATATTTCTTTGTTATGCTCTATCTGTCATAACTGACTCTCCGTATTCTACTAATGTATTTTTTTTGTTTTTATTGCTCAAAAATACATGGAAAAACATTTAGTACCTCTCAGTGGATCTCTTTCTCTCCATCGTGATAAATATGTTTAATGCCATACTGTGGAAATTTGTAGGAAAAGCAAGAAATAAGCAAAATGTTCTTAATCTCATCTTAAATACATATTGTTTTGAAGTTTAGAGTGTCCGTATTCTATGTCTTCCTTATAGAGTGTAAACATTACAGCCAAACTACTTTGAAGTTTGTGTACTAGAAAAACACCCAAAGCCTTCAGTTCCTCCAGACCAAATGGTTTATGGCTCTTTACAGTCAGGCCTGGGCTTTTATCAGTGCAGTGGGATGGGAGCATTTCCATAAGGTATAAAACTGCCACTGCTGCACAGACTCCCTCCCTGTTAACATCCATTCTGAGGAAAAACAGATCTGGACTTGTTGTTTTAGCTTCCTCCCACTCAATTCAAAAGATACCCTCTATATACTAGATAAACCCTTTATTTCACATGTGCAGTGATATCATATGTTTTTATCCCTAGTGTTTGCACAAGATGCAGCTATAATAATAAAACAATTTGAGTCCTATTGTGACTTTGAAAGATCGATGTTTCCTTGCTGGGTCAAAGATATTGGCAAAGGTTTTCCAAAATAATGCAACTCTCATTATCAAGACAAAACAGAAACCAGCTTAAGATTTCCAAAGAAAATAAATGTGTTGAAAAAGATGCTGAAATGATGTGAGGAGTTTGGACATGTGTAAAGATATGACAACATCTTTTGACCACGTGAAGTTGACAAAGAAAAGTTGAGCAAACAGTGAGTCTCTACAATAGTGTTATTGTTTAAAAGAATATGTAGGTTTAAAAAACACAAAACGTATAAAATAAACAAAATCTTATCAAATCAATTGTTTCAGGATATACAATAATATACAATAATAATGTAATGTTTCAGACACATCAAGCATTAAATACCTACTTTACTCTGCTACTTTTTTATTTATTTCTATTTTATTTGGATCTATAGAAAATCTGATGTGAAAATGGCCAGCATAGAATATCAAACTGGAGTCTTAAATGTTGTTGCAGTACCACAAATGCCCACTGTTGGTGCTAATGACATTACAAAAAGACACAGTTGCAAAAGAACTAAGTAGACTCCTTCTGATTTTATGTGCCATTCAGTAAAAGTAAAATATGCATTTGATGATATGTATACAGCTTTAAATGATAATGTTTTGAGTATACACCAAAAGATAAGTACATTTTTGTAGCAGAGCATACGTATATAACTGAACGTTTGCTGGTTCTATTCCTTGCCTCGTCTGTGCATTTTGCTGTTGTGTCTTTGAGGAAAAGTTCCCTACAGTAAGAGCAGTTTATTGTGGAAACAAGTGTCAATAAATATGGACATTTTAATTATTCAGATTCTTGCTACCTTAAATTCGAACTTAAAAATGCACTGCTATATAACTTCTCTGACTTGCTTGTCAGGTCTGATCTATGGAGTAGCGACACTGCTCACATTAAAAGTGCATATTTTTCAAGGTATTTTTGAACGATAAAACACCTGCAATGAATAAATGCAAGATAAGTTAAATGTCATACAGTACTATGCTATACTAAACAAACCAAGCAAAGCAATAATATCTCAATGGAGACCTATCAGTGGTACATGTTCACGCAACTAAAATGTCAAAGTTGTTATTTTGTCTGCCATGATTTTGTCAAAACACATTAGTTACTGTATTATATTCGCTTAACTCTAATGTTTATCCCAAACAGAAGATCAAAAGTTCCATTATACTTGTCTCTTGCCTTCTGGGACGATCTCAGTGCTGTGTCCTTCAAGTGTAAATCCCTCCATGAAGTGCCCCACAGTGAAGTTCTGTGTTCAAAGGAAGCGGAGGGGTCAAACCTGCTAGGTCAACCTGCTTTAAGTGACAGCATTTACTCCCAAACTATCACCTTCTTACTGCCCTGTACCTCTTACCAAAACACATGGGACCCCTTTAGCCCGTCATCTCTCCTCACACTGCACGAGGCTTAGGCAGATTTACAGCTTTAACACGAACTGCATCGATATATCATCCACGCTTACAAGTTGTGTTCATGTGGCGTTATAAAATTCTACAAGCTCTATCCATGGGTTTCAGAATGGTGAAAGATTAGCACCGTTGCCATAGTGATTAACAATTTAAATCAAAATATTATATCTTTTGAATGGGGAAAAGTCCTCAAAATGTTAGGTATAACTGGGAGTTGGAATCCATGAATAGTTTAAAACTGAGCACGAGGGCAGGTCACAATTCCATTTTAAAATTTGCAGTCTGACTATCAGATGTTTTGACGTGTTTAAGGTTAATATCTTTGTAATTACTGGACATATCTACATTAAACAAAAACTGGCATAAAGCTCAAGGTCTTCTCAGTAAGTACAAATAAACAAAATGAAAGTACGTTTTTCACAATAGTTCCAGAAAGTGGTGCCATTATTCCAAAAACGTGATTGATGTCAGTTGAAAAAATAAAATCAACATTAGTGCATTAAAGGTTTGGATATTTCTTCCAATGACAGTAAATCTCCCTTTTTAAATTTTTGTTAATATAATATTAATGAGTTGTGCTTTTTCTTTGTTTTTTTTAGGAGCTCTTTCATGTTTATCAGCCTAAAAACCCATTTTAGTTTATCTGACAGCGCATTGGAAGCCAGGTGCTAATGTTTGTGTTAGCACCATAAAGGGAAGTTTTGTAGCCTCTCTTTTAACATGTTTATGCCAGGAAGCAGTGGTGCTAAGAGATACAGGAAGCTAGCCATATGTTGCCTTCAGGTGTTGCGGTAAAAATACCGCAAACCCCAGCGCCTTCCAAATGAGCATGATTAATGAAATGTGAATGAAATGAGTTTTGCGTCATTGGCTGAACTGATAAATCTACGGCTAACAGCTCTCTCCAGTTCAGAATACAGTGCCCCCCTGAACTTTCTCTAATGCCCCGTTACAAAGGGTCAGCCTGGCCCCCTCCCCCAAAAGTGTTGCCTTTCAAAGAGCCATTCATCAGGATAACATTTACACATCACAACACTGCACTAAGCTTCAACTTTTGGCCTCTTGGCTTTTTTTTGAGTGGTGTATCTCAAGATTTTTCAAGAAAATATGTTTGTTTAAATTCCATGTTGGTTTGTAAGATTTTTCTAACTGAACCCATTTATGTGAATTTTGCTTTCTATCTATCCTTTTCAGTCTTAACTACATATGAAGCATTTGATTTTTATCATTTTACTACTCTACTTGCAGTTGCAATATCAAAATTGGGGAGCAAATAAACATTCTCTTATCTTGTGTTCACACACACATTAAAATTAAGACTAAACAGAGACCAATAAACCCCAGAACTAAACCAGGACTAGACCAGGACTAAATCAGGACAAAACATGTCATCAATAAACAATTTAATAAACTAAAATCATAATCAAAAGTTTGCTTTGCTTTGTGGATGTCAGTGACTTTCCTGACATGACCACCTTTTCAACACTTAGATGATAACATTTATTCATTCAATCATTCATTATTCATTATTTTGAATTGCTAATTGCTATACCAATGGTCCTAATTTGTCAACATCAAACGGATACTTGTACTATATTTTGCATTTGCCCCAATCATGGCATCAGTTTCTTTTAAACATAGATCTCTTACATCTCTGTTCAGCTTCTTGTCATATCCTTCTGAGGAGGGTCGCAGATGACAATTTTCTATTCAACATAATATTTTTGTTAATTGCTGTGTCAACGGTCTTTATTTTTCAGAATTCTGAATCCCATGAATACAATCTTATCTCTAATTTACAAATCTATGAATGAACCATGCAACACAATACTGTAATATGATTTAAGGTATAAGTAGTATTTTAAATGAAGACTAAAAGACCTGCACAGTATTTTTATATAAAAGCACAAAGAACCCCACGTTGCACATCTGTATTTCACAGATATTTATGAGCTCTTCGTCAGTAGCAGCTGTCTGCAGCTGTCAGTCTTTACCGTATTTCCTTAAGTCTTCATGAAGGATGTGTCTGTTCTCTGTGTGACCTTTAACCCTGCCCTGACTGAGGTTTGGCCTTTTTCGAACCCGACCTGGAGGCGTCCCGTTGGGAGACACTGCAGCCTATTTGAATCACATTGTCTGCTGTTTGCCTCTTAAAGCATACACACTCAGACAGATAAGAAAGTCAATATTGTATTAAGTATATGAGTCATGGACAATATATAAAAGCACACAGTGATTGTGGTTGGGCTGTGGTTGCAAATATAGACCACTGATTGGTTAAGTTTTAATTTTTTAATATAAAGAGTTTACATATGATCAATTATCACGTTAACTGTTACAGCTATCACTTTTAGTGCAGTGTTCCTATTTGGTTCCACTGTTTTTGGGTTATTTTAAATTGCATTTGTAGCTAGGGGTGGACAATTATATAAGTTTTATTGAACAATTATGCGTAGCTCTTTGTAAATGGTCTTGTTTATGAAAATATGCTTTATAAATACAGTCAATTTGGATTGGGTTTGGGTGACCTAGTTTAGCAGACTGTACTACTAGTAATTTACTCTTCCTGCTCAATCGGTCATGCCGTTTGCGCATCCTTCAGCCGCACCTGTTGGGAGCAGTGGGCAACCAGTGCAGTACTTACTTCCCCAGATGTTGATCTTATGGTCAGAAGAACCAAGGTAATCAATTTTAAAGGTTGAAAAATTGTGTAAATGTTTGTAATATATGCATAGTACTTTTCTATAACAAGACTAAACCAGGACAAAGCAAAGTTTGTGCTAAATAGCTTTGTTGCATTATGTACTGCATTGAAATGATCTATACCTTATATTTATTTTTTGTTTTTAAAGCTTTCCCCAGGTATAACCTCAATGAAGAAAGATATGTTTAATCTCATACATTACAGGCAAAGCAGTGACCCTCCTCCAGAAAAATGCCCCTTCAAAAAACAAATTTTCTTTTTCTTGTAGTAATCACATTTCATTGGCAGTAATTGGCAAGATAGTGTAGAGTAAACATCAGCTTGTTATTTTTAACAAATTTTCTGTGTTTGCCCTGTGCACCTGTGAACAAGAAACTGTCTCATTTGTGGAGGGCAGAATAACCACAAACTATCCCACAGAGACGGAGACAGACAACCAAACCGCTCACCCTGACCCCAAGGAAATGCCCCATAACAAGCAATTTCCCCTCACTCCAGCAGATTTAATTGGCCAGACTCACGAACTAAACAACACAACATCTCTAAATCCATAGTGACTCAGCTCTTTACCACATGAAAATAGAAAAGCAATATTGTTTATCGCTCAAAATGCAGAGTAAAGGAAATTAAAGAGGAGGTCAAGAGGTTTTGGCATCAAATTAATAGGATATTGATATTTGGCAGTGGGCCAGCTGAGCCTTGCCTGCAGACAGACACATGAGGAGGGGAGAGGGAATTACGTTTTTTCCAAAGGTGTCAGATGGGTGACCTCACAACTCATGAAATTCATCTACAGACTATTGATGATTCATTTGTGATACAGCTGTGCAGATTTGGACCAGTGATGCAGTATTGTTGTTATGAATGGTTGAATTGTTTCTTTCAGTTAAATGTGACCACATAATTATTTTGTTTCATTTATATGGCTCAGTTTGACAGAGGTTGCTTCAAGGGCCTTTCTCCTATTAGGAAAAAGTGACAAATTTGTACATGCTGTTATAAATTGCATATATGGTTGTCAATATCTGCAAGAAAATAACCAAAATATTTTTAAAAGGCCCATATTACACTGTTTTGTGCTCTGTTATGTTGTTTCCTCATCACAAACATACCTGGAATTGTGTTTTGTTTCATTGTTTAACATACAAAGCCTGCATATATAAGCTGTTTGTCGTGTGGTAATACAGGAAGTGCTCCACTGTGTTTTTAATCTCCATACACCTTCACTAGAATCAAACTACTCAACATAAGGTGAAAGGTAGTTATTAACTTAAAAATTACCACTTCATGACATAACAAGGTGGAACAGAGCATTTTGAGCTTTGAGACTATTATTAAATGGTTACTCAAATGTGTGAATGAAACAAAACACAACTCCAGGTATGTTTTTGAGGAGGAAATACACCATCTACAGTGAAAGAACTGCTAGAAATGTGTCATTCATCCACATGACAATTCTCCATAAATACACAAAGGCATGATACAAACCATACACAATAACTTCACAAACTTGATTTGATGTACAGTAGCAGTTTCATTTTTAGTGCGATGCTGATTGTGTTGTGATAGCACTTTGAAGGTGGAGTGACTAGCACAGAGAGCAAAAGTCGTCCGTGAATATAGCATTTTCAAAATGTAAACCTGGTGATTTATATAGAAATAATGTAACAATTTGTAAAAATATATTATCTTATTATAAACATATATTTTTAGCAATACTTCTGATAAAACAATGCTAAAGACATGTTCTGTTTTCTTATACTGTGTAATAACCGTTCAATAACAGTAAATATTTCCACCCCAAAGTTTTTATTTATGAGCCATGTGTCTCATGTGGGTCGGATTGCTATATATCTCTGTAGTCTTTGGGTTTTCAGACTGGGGTCCATTAGTTTTACACTGCAGGAAGCTTCTGTTTATTGGAGTTCAATGAGGAGCACACTTTCTACAGGTTTATGGCAGAGAGGAGGAGACCGGACACAGTCAATACTCAGAGATGTAGGGCCAGCTGCAAAGACAAGGACACAAAGGTCTGGATTGGACTGGACTGGTGTAGAACAGGTCCCATTGTCAAACATTGCACCATTAGGGATCTCAAGTCAAGATTAAATGGTCAATAATAAAAATAAGTAATTTCAAGTCAATCTATACTAATATAAACTAATAAGTAATTGATATATTTAAAAAAAAAAAAAAAGTATATTAGTGAAAAAAACATGTATTGATTAGACTCATTCACACACACATTCACACACCAGTGCACACAGACACTGGGGGCAAGGTGCGTTAAGTGTCTTGCCCAAGGACACAACAACATTCATCTGTGAGAGCCAATGGCACCGCCAACCTGTGCGTCAGCGGATATCGAGATGTCGAGAGCGGGATTCCAACCGCCAATCTTCAGATCTGTGAACAAACACTCCAACTGAGCTTCTGTCGTCAATAATTGTGAATAATATTTAACCTGTGCCTCCTCCCTACACCATACTAGATGCTTTGATTAACACATTTTAGCTCGTCTTGCATTCATCCATACTGTTTCTGTAATAATCACATTTAAGAAAAGTACTTATACACATAACATAACAAATCACCGGTTTCATAGCTGTCAGTCCATTGAGGGTGATTTTGTAAGGTTATGTTGAGCAGTTTCAAGGAAAAATATCAAAAACTAGAAATACTGTAAATAGCACTCTAAGCAGTGTCTTGTTTATATGATTCTCAGTAGTAATGTGTTTGGCTGTTTACTTCTTTAACATTGATTAAAGCCCCATTTGCAGTAAAAGAGCATAACACAGCCTGGTCTATAATACAAGGTGTGAAGACTCCAAATGGATCCTTAATGCGTCTGAGGTGTTACAACAAAATGGTGAGGTGGTGATGTGTGTCTAAAAGCAGGTCTCAATGGCTTTTTCGGAAGTTAGAATTATCTTTCTTTTGGTAATGTGTTTGGGCCTGCAGAGATCAGCTTATTAGATTAAAAGCTATAACTATTCACTGCGTATGGTGAGGTAGTGGCTTCATTTTGGGTGGGGCTTTCAGATACTAGAACTTGATGTCATACTTTAGGATGGTGGGGCAAAAGCGAAGTTTAGCTACCAGGCGTATCCAGAAATAATATCTAAAAGTCTAAAATATCTAAAAGCCAAAGTAGGGCAAGAACAAGGCCAGTGTACATTATTCAGAACAAATTTGATCTCTAACCAGGATAAAACCTGCTCAAGAGTGACCCATTTAGTCCCATGAACTCACTGCAAACTTCAGTAAAAATTAGCTGGTAGCAATTTTGCCTGCTCTGCGTAATCTTCTTAAAATATTATCTTATTCATGGGTTTCAGCTTCTTGTTTATTGGCAATATTTTGAGGATTTTTTGAGGATATTATTATTAATTGCTATGGCAACAGTGTTGATTTTCCAGCCCAGAGATTGAATGTAATAATATCATAAAAACTATACATTTTTAATACACTTTTGTTACAGATTTGTAATGAAGACTGAAGCTATATAAGAACCTTTGCATAAAGAAACTAGCCTTTTTCTATAATATTCCCCCCACACTTACAAGCTGCACGTACTCACTTGTAGCATGTGTCAGATTTTAACAGGTGTGGCACAAATCCATCACAGTAGAGTAATAGGGTCTCATTAGTACAGCGATGTTAAGAGTATAAGTGATAGGGCGAACATGCAAAGGTGAGGGCCTTGTTAGTGGTGACCATATGGGACAGTGAGGAGTTAGCAGAGGTTGAGGGGATGTACCTGTCTCCCCCCACTCTCATCCCCCTTGTTACCCCCTGTCCTGTGATCTTATCAAGAGCCCAGGCCAGAGGAGGACCAGCTGTCACTCTCTCTGCTCCTTTGAAGTCTCCTACGCACCTCAAACGCACCACTTCAGAAGACTCAGCCCTTGTTATTGTTCATAATGAGAATGGATGGCTTGGTGGGAGAGCTACAAGAGGCTCAGATAAGAAGAGATAGAGGTAAATCTCTTAAGGTTTGTTGCACTCACATTGTGGCATGCAGATGTTTGAAAGAAGTATAATTTAGACACAGTTATATTACTTTTTAAACTGTGAACTGTAGAACATGATTTGATCCTCATTATCTCCTGGTCTAGTCCTAATATCAACTTTGACCAGCTTTTAACAATTATTAGAGAAATTTAATCTCTGTGCTGTACTAAGGGCACTCACAGTCAGCTCAGTCTTTGTTATAATCTCTCTATGTCATCAGAGGTATAATACTCCCTACAATACAAGCATAGCCAGACTGGACTGTACTAGATTGAAATGAACAACACTACCACAGTGCCTTGAGAGTTCTTGTCTCTGGGTTTTGGGTCCTGTACTGATGGTAAATAAACTTCTCCTGTGTTAGAACTTCAGCCTCATGCCTCTTCTTCCAATTATATACTACTACAATTTATTTTACAACAATCATATTACTGTTTTCTCATCAGTTAAGTTGTGTTTTGACTTGTGTTCTTGGGTTCTTAGTGAAATCCATATTGATGTTTCTGATGAGAATAAAATAAGTCAAATCATCATAATGCACAAATATGAAAGATGCTGTTTTGTGCTGAAGTGGTCTACCGCTCTGAGGGTCTCCAGCCGTTCAGAGCCTGAGGTGGGACAAAGGGGGGACACTGCTCTGCTCCACACAGGACGCACTGGCCATAAAAAACCATCACACACACACACACCCACTCACAGACATACACACACTCACAGACGAGCTGATAAAAGAGGAAAGGGAAACGAGGTGTGGTCCTGTCTAACACACTGCTCCAGACACAGCCGACCTCCAACTCATCAGCCCCTGTCTGATTTTCAAATTACTCACCCAAAACCACAGAGTATTGCTGGAAATCACAGGGTCCCTCACAATTTGATGCCAGATTCAGTTAACTTGCCATTTGCAGTATAAAAAAAACTCCACATACACAATAAACACAATGATAATATCATGATTTTGCACTACATGTGACAAACTAAATATGAAGTACATTCATTTTAATACTTAGTGAATATGTCAAATTTATTGTATGAAAAACTTTTTTTTAAACCAGATTTTGTATTTTTTTTCTGTAAAATATACCATCAGGAACAGTCACACGGGAGGAGCTCCTGCCGTTGCTCTTACACGCCGAGAGGAACCAGTTGAGGCGGCTCTGTTCAGGATGCCTCCTGGACGCCTCCCTAGGGAGGTGTTCCAGGATAAGTGAAAGAAAATGGATGGATGGATGAATTTAAAATAAACAACACAATGTAAACCTCTGTGTTTGAAATGTTATGTTTCTGCCATTGTGTGTGTAACAGAATCTTGCAGGGTTTCCTATTTTGTCTGATGGTCAATTTTATAACTGTTGAAAATGATTCTTTTTGAAGTTGCCAGTGCGGCCGATGTCTATGTGTTTGTATAGTGTGTTCAAATCTGATAAGCTTAAGAGCCCTTCAATGTACAAAACAGAAGTGGTTTTATGAGATATTTACTGACAGTAAATAAGATATGATCAGTGCACACAAACTATAGGAGGAAGTTTGGCTTGTTGACTTTCTGTAAAGCCACTTGAAACAGTTAAAATGTGCTGTTGACATCAACCTGCCTGGTTAATGGTGCATTATGCAACTTTCCTGTCACCTGCCGATCTCTATGGCATTGCTTTGTCTGGAAAGTACCATTACAGCTGTTTTATTGCTGGAAAATTTGGTCAAAAACATGCATTCTTACTGTGAGCGGGGTGTCCTCTCTGCAGATCTAACCTGTCACTTGGTTTGGTGACATACACAGTTTGCCTCATTCCAAACAAAGCAATAACATCTTCATGGAGACAAGCAGGTGGTGGACCGTCTTCTGGAAAAGTTACATAGACAACCTTTAAATGGTGATATCAATTTTGTAAACAAATCACAGCAACTCTCCTGCAGGATCTTTAAGTTTTATTTTGAGTCCAAGTATTTGCCTAAATTTTTAAGTCTCTGCAAAAAAAAAATTACACCTGAAATCTGTTTACTGTGATGTTATTTTGAGTACATTTCATGGTTAATTTATTGTTTGTCGACCATCACAAAAGCCCTGTTTGGACTCATTCACTGCCCTTAGCTTGAAGCCTGTGTTGTATCTCATGACTACTATCAACTGCAGGTAATACATTAACTATCAACAGGTGCCTACAATAACGCCACTTAAACCAGACAAACTTCTCTTTTTCTCTGATTTGAAAACAGTATGCAACAATATTTTTGCTTATAAAACGTTGCCTTTTTTCTCTAGTTTTCTTGCTGTTGAAATTTTGTGGATCCAGCTCTCTCCGTCAAGAAGTATGTTACTCTCACTAAAATAAAAATATCATCGTTTTAGTTTGTGGTACATTTTTTAACCCACAAATGGAGCCCTCTGGAGCCAGGACTCCCCTGAAAAATAAATTCCAAATCTCAGTGGTACTTCCTGGTTAAATAAGGAATATGTAACTATCCTGGTTTATAGTACACACCATCTGCTTGTCTCCATGAACATGTGATAGCTTTGCCTGAATGTTCCACAGTACGGCATTAAACGTACAGTTCAGTTATGGGGATGAGCAATAAGTATGCATGCCTCAGTCGTTCAGGTATGATCCATAGTAAAGTAAAAATTCAAATCTGTCAACTGGACAAAAAGTCGTAGGAGTGAAGAAGTTTCGCTGCTCATCCAAGCCGCTTCGTCAGTTCTGTACTGATGAAGCGGTCGACCTAAAGAAGCGTGTTTTTGAGTTTTACCACAAAACACCTGTAAAATGAAAAACAGGTTTAATTCCGTACTTTGAAACTTTTCAGGCAAAGTAACAACAATTTGCAAAGAAACAATATAGGTGCATGGTGCATGTGGGCTAAACAGGTTTACTCTGCTAACCGACGGTGCTTTTAACTCATATGTAAAGTTGCCCCTCAGTAACCCCTTGCCTCTGCTCTCTTGCTCCCTGGTCTTCCATGGACAATTGGCTGGCAGGTCGGCCGCACTCACAATGCCCTCTGTTCACTGCGGGTGCGTGCTCCCCTCACACTCTACGAACTTTTGAACCAGCGCCTGACCACAGCTTGAGGACAGAGCAGACAATGGTCGGTAAACACTGAGGAGAGAAAGAAGGGATTAGGTATTAAATAACAGGATGTGCCTAAAGAGGAGCAGGTGGTGCCTACAGTTTAAGACCTCAAACACGACCAGAATAAGTAAGATTTTAACAACTTTAAAGAAGTAGTATAGTTTAGCAGTATTATCACTCAAATAGAAGTCCAGTTTTGTAATTAGTAATTTGAGCAGTCAGAAGTAACCATCAGTAAGACTGTTTGCAAAGATTATATACACTGTAGAAGGAATCCATACTAAATCAGTCCCAAGACAGCACTAAACCAGAAGTCTGCTTGTAAAACTGTATATTTATCCAGACTAAACCAAGTCTAAACCATATGTAAGGCCTTAAATGGAAGTACATACAGCCTATTGATCTACTTGTTTTATACTGTCACATAAGCCACATGGAGCATAATAAAATATATCACGACTTTGTAAACTAGTCCTATATTAAAAAGCAACTCCCACGTACTACCAGGATTTGTAGGTACACAACTGTTTGAGAAGCACTGTTCAAGAATTGATCAATGTAATTTCAAATATTACTAAGTGTATGGTGCTGTTACCATAAATCTTGTTCTAAAGAAAATCAGAATCAGAATCTTTTATTGGCATTGAAAGTGAACACAACATCACAAACTAGGAACATGTGCAACATTAAACACTGAATAATAATAATATTTAAAAAGTAGAAATATAGCTATTATAAATACAAATAAGGGCATGCATCAAGTTAAAAAAAGATGTGCTTAAGTTAGATATATACATGGAACATCAGGTATATCCTTTATAATGCAATACAATTCAAAACACAGCAAAAAGAGCTAATTAGTAGAGTATAAGTGTTTTTATGCATATCTCTATTGTCATCTGATTATCAAGATTATCATTTTGTCAGCACTGAAGCATCTATTTGCCTATCTCGCATCTAACTTTAAACTTAAATTCGTGCCTTCAGCGTTCCATCTCACATAGACTCTAGTATCTCTCCATCTCATCCTCTCTTGTCTTGTCCACTTTTACACAACTAGTCCTACGAGCTCCTTAACTGCAGTGCTCACCATTGACATTCATGAGCCCGACATTCCAGTTCAGCTCCATTCATTCGTATGTACAGTAAGCAGAAAGGGACAAAAGCCATTGCCCCCTTCCCCCAAAGAGAGAAGCCTACACAAGCCCTCCGTGAATCCTTACACATACAACTCCAACGCATTGTGGCTATAGACAATGTAGATCGAATACACTTCTTTGCTAAGTGGGATTTAATGTCTCTAAAATATCTTCGCCGCAAGTGAAAGTTGTCTTTTGTTCCTGCTGCTTTAGTTTAAGCTGGATCAAGCATCAAACAAACTCCATAGGAAATCCCTCACTGTTATCCAAGTCTTTACCTTATTGATTTTTGCAAAGATTTCCTGTGAGAATATGTGAGCTTTTAATCTATGACCCAGGAAGTATCCCACTGATGTATTTAAGGTCCCGTACCCATTTTTGTTCATGTACTGAGCAAAAGTGTCTTGCCCCAGTACAGATATATTGTATAATCTGTTCATAAGGCCATAATAAGTGTGCTGTGTACTGTCTAAATTAGGGTTAGGGCGAGGATTAGGGCAAGCAAGGAAAGACAAGGCAAGGCAAGTTTATTTCTATAGCACAATTCATAAACAAAATAGTTCAAAGTGTTTTACAGAATAAGAAAGAGATAGAAATCACAATACAAACGAAAACATAAATAACCATTGTAAAATAATAAAAACCTGCACAGCTAAACAGAGCCGTTTGAGCCTGGATTTAAACATTATCAAAGCGGAGGCCTGTCTCACATTTTCAGGAAACATTTTATTGTCCAAGTGTCAGAAAGAGGGCGGTTAGCATGCTAGTTGTTGTATTGGCAACAACTAGCATGCTGGAGTTGGAGTAAATATGGGAGGTGGCATAATTTCCTCACAAATAGGCTGAGACAAATATACTGCATTAGAACAAAATCAATGTTTATTTCAATATAGATGCATTTGTGTGTTATTTTATTACTTATAACTGCATTTTTTTTGACAGTTATGTTCAGGGAAGCTGCAATGTAATCAAACATTCTCTCTTGTGGAAAACCTCTTTCACTAAATTCTATCCTCTTGCACATTTATTGTCCAATTGTCAAGAAGGCTGTGGTTAGCTTGCTAGTTGTTGTGAGCTTTACCGTGATGGCAAAACTCTGATCTGATCTCTGAAAATTGTGAAAAGTGCTTATAAACTCACTGATGAATGAATAATTAGGGTGTTCAGAATGCATAAGGTAAGTGAGGAATGACTTTGGACCACTGCAAAACCATTTAAAATGAACTAGTTCTGTTTTTCCACATTTTTAAAACAGCAAAACTCAGGTAGAGCGCCTTTAATGGTTACATAAATCATTCAGAGATGCACTAGCCGTTATTATGTAGCCTCGAGAGCAGGTTAGCCAAACTATGGGCCCCAAGGCTAAACTCAGGCCTATGTTTACCTTGTCCACAAATACATTTTAGTTGTTGTCATAAATCGTTCTTAGTGGTTCGAGGGGACTATGTAAATGCAGTTATAGGAAGCTGCTAGGTTCAACAAAACAAAAGATAAGGAATGTTAATGTTAATGTTTGCTACAATAATAGGCCTCATCCATATAAGCTATAACATACAGAATTGAATGGTCATTTTGCAGGGTGAAACTGTAACTGACTTTTACACAACAGAAAAGTATATTAAATGTGAATAGTCCTTTAGTATCTCTTGCTTAAAATGTATTGAAACTTTAATAAAAAAAAATTCTACTAATTTACAGATATATTTTATGTAACCGATTCACTAAACCCAATTTTAACAGCAAATTTGTAGATGCCTAAAGTGGAAACTTAAAATTTGATGTCCTGTCCTGCTCTAGTAAACATAGGAGGTGTGTCATCATTTACCAGGCTGACAAATAAACTGCATTAGAAGAAACTCGAGCAAGTGAATTTCAAGATGGTATAATATAATTTTTTTTTATAATATAATTTTTATAATTTTTTTTTTTCATTCAAATGATTAATACAGCTGAAGCGTGGCAGGGATTCTCCTCTATGAGCAACTTATTTGACCCCATATTTATGGTATATTCTGTCAGTTGCATCAGTTTCTATTAGTTGATACAGTTTTACAGATACAGTTTTCTCACAAATAGACTTGATTTTAATACATCTTAGTCCTTAGAAATACAAATACGCATGTTTCCTCTAATATTTTATGGCAATTATCAGTAAACATATACGACTCAATTGCTGTGTATTAGGCCTCTATAGAGCTATTTTCTTGTAGCTGTGAAAGTATGGCACGATTAGTGTTCTTGACAAGTGACATGTGCCCGTTCAGTCACATATGTCTATTATATTCTGAGGGTTGAATTGAGTGATTTGATATTATATGGGGTGAGTATATGGAGTATATAGTATATGGGTGGTTTTCAGACTCTAGTGATGATTTAATACTTCCAGATGAGGGCAAGAGCCAGTTTTCCCCATTGATCACATGGCATTCTTGTAAGAAATATCCAAAAGAAAAATTGACACATCCTGAACTTGATCATTTCTATTTGTAACTAGACCCTAAATAGATTTTTGTTTCCCCCATCTGTATTAAATATTATTGGCCTATAAAATGCTGTGAGGCCATCTGAACCACAATTGTTGCATAGTTTCTACTATGGTCACTATAAATAAGTCAGTTTAAAAGCTTTAAAAAGTTCAAAGTCTAAAGCCCACACATACAGATGCAGCCATGATGTCAGATGTGTTGGAGATCCTGCAGACAGCTGGAGGGGGTCTTCCTGGGGGTCTTCCTGTCCACTGTCCCGAGTGGAGACAGACTGGGCAGGGCTCTGTGGAGTTTTGGGATTACTTCATGGCCACGCCCCCTCCAGCTCTGACCTAATGCATGGTTTTAATTAGCACCTGTCTGGTCTGTACCTCTGCTTTGTTGTTGTTTTTGCCTCCTCTGCTGCTAAACTGCTGCCCACTTCTTTCACTGGTGCTACTCATGTCATTGTCACTGTATTGTGAAGCTAACACAGCTATGGAGAGATCGGGCTGGTCTCAAGCTTTTTTCTCCTTAGTTTACTACAATTATTCAGAATTTTTATTGTAAATTTGAAATGCTTGTTGTTTGTTTTTATGTCTTTCTTATTTCTAAAAAGACGTTTAAAAAAAGCTAATGTCTTTTAAATGACTATGTCCAAGTAATTTGTTCCATACATGTACCATGAAGCACATTTGCATTCAAGACAAATCTATACGGTAAGCTGATTTTTCCACTTGATAACATGCATCACATCTTGCAAATTGCTTCCTTAATCTTATGTCTTAAGTCAGAAGAAATAGTTTTATAGGTTTTGCAAAAATATGTATTTATTGCAGACAGGACAATAGGAAGCATGACATGTGTAGGTGAAGTGCAGGGAGAGACATTCAGCTAATAGTTATTTATAGTGTTCTGACCTATTTTAATCCAGTCTATAGGTGTCTGTCCCAGCAGTAAAACGCATGTTCCCAGTATTACCTCACACACAGTAAACAGGACAGAATAGCGCCACTTCCCCTTGTCTATTTTTATCTCCTTGGACACTGACGAGTGCGTGCTGCTGCAGCATTAGCCTGAAAAGTCAACAATCTAAAAACACCAGCCCTGTGGCCCTCAGGCATCACTGTAATATTACGGCTTCTACAGAAATCTTTATCTATGCGTGCCTGTGAAATAAAAGTTTTTACGACAGCGGTTTGAAGGATCTTTCACTAATTGTATTTGTCTATGCAAATAGTCACGCCATTGCACCTTTAAAGGGACATTTCCTGGTATGTTAACTTCCTAATATTTTTTTGTGAATGCATTAATTCCATACAATTCAATGTATTCAATAATGTAATCATATTTAACCAAAAAAGTTCTAAACTTCTAATTGTCTCCTTCTGTTCGCTTTTCTTGAGAACTCTCTCTGACTTTGGCCTTAGACTCGCAGGTGTGGTCTCAGCCCTCTGATGTTGATCTTGATTAAACCTGATGTCCTCCCCATGTGTTCAGGTGTACATTATATCTTATCCACAGCACAGGGTAATGAGAGCCTCAGTGACACCTGCAGTCTTTATTGGGACAGACCAGGGTCCCGTGGGTGAGTCTACAGCAGGGTGTGGGTTACGCCCTGAAAAGTATCCCACATGCACTACACCTGCTGCTCTTTCAATTTCACCCCTCACTCGCTCCCATGTGGAATTAATTAAAGTGGCATCAATCTCAAAGGAGCAAGAAGGTTTTACATGGAAAAGATTATGTCAAAATACAATAAAATAGGATCTATGCTGTATTTTACAACTTGTAAAATACGTGTTGTAAGCAACTTTTGGTTTGAGCCTGATATTTTGGGACACATGACGTCTAAGAACATTCAAATGCAGCACTCCATCATTCCTTTCAGCAGCAAAACCAGTTGCCTCCTCAGCCTCTCCTTCATGGTGGCTTCCTGTAAGGTGAGAGTGCTAGTGGATTGACTCCTGGGTGGTGTAGGGCTTTTCTGCATTTCCTCCAGGCACTCTGGTTTTCCCCCCATCAACCCAAAACATGCAGCATAGGTAAAATCCTCCAGGTAAGGTAGTCCTGACTAAGCCTAAATGGGTCCCTGGGTGTGACACTGTGATGCCCACTGCTCCTGTCCTAATGGCATTGAAATGCAGAAGGAAAATAAAGTACACCATACCCTTTTACCATAATCATCTCCTCTTCTTTACAAATCTTTCATGCTCTCACTTCAACTCTCCAAACAACATCTTCAATTCATCCTTATGTCAGAGTTTGCAGAAGTTTGAATTTTAACATTTAGCACATTTTTGAGTATTCACTTCAATTTGTTTCTGTTAGCCCCAAATCATGATAGCAGTCGCCTTGCAGGAATTCTAACTAAATGCTCTGAAATTGGACTAAATCTTTACTAAGTAGTTTTACACCAGGACTAACCCAATAGGATGTGACTAAAATTGACTATAAATGAAATAAAGATCACAACTACAGAAGCGTGTGTACTGATAGTTGTACTCATAACCACTGCTCTAAATCACTAACTTACTAATCACTAAATTTACTACTTTTTAACCAAGACTCAATTAAGATACAACTCTTAGGGGCTACCAGTTCTGAAAAGAGGAAGACAATGTTAAGACACAATAGAAACAAAGCAGTGAATGGTGTGGTCATATAAAAGCCACTCTGCCACTCTACTCCCTTTTGTACCGACATGAGGTGGAGTAATTCAGCCAGGACAGGTCAGTGGGCGAACAAGGTCAACCTGAGCCGGTCTGGACTTCAAAGACAAGTCCAGATCCAGAGTCCAGAGCCTAAGTCCTGGTCTAATCCCTCAGATAGCTCCCATCTGCGCCCATACCCGAGGGCAGAGGTCAGTCGGTGGGACAAATACTAATGGATTGATTCATTTGTTGCCACTTGTTCAACTAGTTTATGTTCATTGTGGTTTAGGGTTTCTAGCCTTTAGCCTTCTCTGTGTGGGATAAGTAGAGTAAAAGATGAAGATGCTGAGTTAACACGTGACCCCAAGTGAGTGGTTTTACACAAAGAAAGTTACAATTTTCTCTTAAGTGTTGAGCTTCATAAATTACATTAATGATTCAATGAGTATTAAAATGCCATCCATACAATCAGTCTTACTCATTACACTTGTATACCTTGTCTAGAAACTCAAGGTGTGGTTTGTGTGAATTGAACGCACCCTCAAAATTACTTTACAGTTTAATGTATTATTCATTTACGCATTCATTCACTGAAGATACTCTCAGCTTAGTGATTCATTTTCTAAAACATACTTGTTATTTCAGCTAAAAGTAACTAGAGACCATGTTCTATTACTATTAGTATTTTCAGCAGCTGTACAAAATGTAGTATTTAAATAAATGTGGTTGCTAAGGTTAGGGAATCATTTCTTTCTTTTTTTTATTATTGTTTGTATATGTTGCAAATATGTGTTGAACTGCCTCTTGGTCAAGAACTCCATTGAAAAAGAGGTTTTAAATTGAATTCAATTGGATTCTCCTGCTTAAATAACAAAAAAATAGTGATATGTCAGACATTGTAAATAAAAGTAACTGTAAAAACATTTGTGTAGTGAAAGGTCCTATATTACACACATACCTGGAGTTGTGTTTTGTTTCATTCACATATGTTTGAGTAACCCTTTATTATTATACCCTGTATTATTAGTCTGCCTACATCTCTAAAACTCAAAATGCTGTTCACCTTGTGATGTCATGAAACTGTTTACCTTTTGTTCAGAAGAGCTTGGCAATTCAAAGGATGAAATCATCCAAATGATTGTAGTGAATGTGTATGGAGTTTACAAACACAGTGGAACACTACCTGTATTACCACATTACATAGCAAGGTGGAACAGAGCATTTTTAGTATGAGAGAAAAACTCAGCCTATGTATGTAGGGTTTGAGTGTTAAACATGCGTGAATGAAGAAAAAAAAAAAAAAAACACAACTCTGGGTGTGTTTGTGATAAGGAAACACCATTATAACATAGATCTGAAAATAGTGTAACATGGGCCATTTAAGATTTTAGAACTTCCTTTGCCTCTACTGTGATGAGTGAATTAGCATAAACATCAAAGCTTAATACATCTTGGTCACCTTTATAATCTTCTTAGTTATAACTTTAGAGTCACATGATGGGAGTAACATTATTACAGTCACTCAGTTCCTCTAATGTCCTTTTCCTCACCCTTTGTGCAGGAATTTTAATGGAGGAGATACCCAGGCAGATTTTGGAAATGAGATTATTTAGCGACTTTGCACAGCTGCCCACTGTCTAAGCTCCTCTTGACAGGTCTGCAGTGAGGGACCTCTTATCTTCTGTCAGTCCCAATTTAATCCTACGTGTCCCAGGCTCCTGCACCCAGCTGTTTTTAGACTTCAGCTCTGCTCCCAGTAACCTGAGAGACTTCCTTAAGCCCACATATTTTAAAACAGAAAAAGGACCAACACTTCTTTACCTACAACCGTCTTGAATTTTGAATATTAATCTCACCTTGAGTAGTTTAGATTTATGTGCCTCTTAGGAACTATTTTGCCTTGATTTCAGTATACTTTCAGACATATTTTTCTTATTCAGAGGCTTACTACACTGCCAAGTAATGGCTGAAAACTGCATTAAGGAAAATACATTAGATCTATAGGGCCCCTTTCAGTTCCTCGAAGTTTATTATAGTATCAGCCTTTCTGAAAAAGTTTCAGAAATAGCTAATAAGCCAACACTTATTGAAACATGTCCACCTCTTCTCCCTGACATGTAGCTAGATGGGATGTCTTGGTGTTATTGCTATTGTTCTTTTTCTGTGTTTCACATTGTCTGTATGTTTGTTTTTTGTTGACTTTTAATGTAAAGCACTTTTGGCAGCTGAAGTTATTTTTAAATGTGCTATTGTTTTATCCTCATTTGTAAAGCTGCATCAGTGTGTAAAAAATATATTCATGGATGTCAGAGATGAAAAATGATGAAATGATGATGAAAAATCAGCACTGGTCAATAAGCTATTCAAATTACAATTTTACATCTTTTGAAGGAGGAAAAAGTCCTCAAAATGGTGCCTATGAACAGCAAGTTGAAACCCATGAATACAACTTTTAACTAAAATCTAACAAAATGACTCAAAACAGTATATAACGATAATTATTTCAAATTGAAGTCACTTAATGTATCTATTTGTTTTTTGCCATTAATGTTTGGAGTGTAACTGTGAATTTTAGGACTTGATTGTTTGCCTGGATGTCTGATAAGCTTCTCCCTCTAATTAAACATTACTGTCTGGGTTGATAATTGAAAAAGTAACTAACAACTCAGGAAACTAGATAAGGAGCTGTTAAAAGCTATTTGAGCCAAACTGTTTTCCCTCAGTCAGACATTTTCAGCAAAGTGGGGGGTTTTCAAAGCAGGTCCCTGGAGTGCACTGCAATTTAGCTACTAATTCCATAGATCGACCCAAGATAATAGCGAGTTTAATTAGCTTTCCTACCAACATATGGGTACAGATAGACAATAAGGCAATTTTATGTATATTAAACCTGTTTATTTTGCAGCACAAAGTTAAAATCAAAGCAAATGCGTAATAAAGATAAACACTTTGCAATAAAAAAGATTGGATTACACAAAAGTACTGATAATATTTGACAAATTGAAAACAAATGCAACCAAAAGAGATCATACATATTTACACATTACAATAATTATGATATAAATGTTATTACTATACAGTGTGCTGTTTCAATTTAGACCCTATTAACATATTCAGAATAGTGCATGATCAGATTATTTGAGGCATTTTGAACAAACAGGTTATTCTTTAATGAAGTCTGTCCTATATGTGTCTCAGTTCTTATTAAAATAGAACGACATGTACAATTAGAAATATTTTGTCCTGATTTTAGCCCAGTATAGTCCTGATGTAGAGATGGTGTGGTTCTGTTGTTGTCTTGGATTAGTTCTGACCCCTGGTTTAGTCCTTAAAGTATGATTTGAAGTGTCCTTTCTGAAGTCTCTCCCATTACAGTGCATTTTTGGCTTTACACCAAGGTCATGACCTTTAGAGAGGCCGGCTGAAATCTTCGTATCTTTTTCTTTAAGGCTCGGGACGCCTTAATTCGGCAAGTGGAAGGAGCGGATCGGGGTGGGGGTTGCTGTTGCTGTTGCTGTTGCTGTTGCTGTATTGGGCGCCCTGCAGTTGTAGGTCCCATAGCAGCATTGGCCCAAACCAAACTTCCATCTTCATCCAGGAACTCATCTTCCTCATCGTAAGACAAACTGCTATCCGAGTCTGAAAATGACTGGTAGCTTTGACTAGACTCACTATCTCCAAATCTATTCGTTGTATGGTCACTCATTTCCCCATCACTGCTAGCTGCAATTGTTGAATGGAAAAGAGATGCACACTCTGCGGAATATTCGGACTCACAACGGGGCGGGTATCTGCTTGTCACGTGGTACGGTGCAGCGGGGTATCTAGCATTGAGATTTTGGTGGAAAGAATTCACAGACATAGAAGTTGGGAAATGCCGTTGGGGCTGTTGCATCCACTGTCCTGTCCTCGAACTCACACTCCTAACCATGTGCATATTTGGGGCCGTGGCTTCTCTTGACCTCTGGCGATAAGACATTTGTGCCTGGTATGCGTCAACTTGTCTGTCTGCCTGTCGCTTCTTTCTCTGATCAACCTCGTACTCCATATTTTGGGGTTTGCGATGGGTTTTGGTAGATTTGCTGACAGCTGCAGTCACTGGAGGTTTAGCTTGGATTTTTTGTGTGTACATAAATCCTGGGCTACAGTGACTGGAGTCTGACCCTGATCCTCGCCTATGCTCATCTGATAAATAAGCGTGCGACTTTTGCAGAACTTTACCCTTTGAAGACTTCTTATGATCAGATTTGCCGCTACTTGAATCCTTTGACTTCTCACCAGAGGAGTAACCTTGCTGTTGCTTTCTTGGCTTCTCCACATTCTTCTTCTTAAGCTTTACATTTTTGCTTTTACGATCTGCTTGTCGCACTTTAACTCTTTGGGAGCCAGCTGGGACGAATTGTGCATGGACAAATTGTGGAGAGGTGCTATGGGGGGCTTCAAAACTGTGCCCCTCTTCTGTGCTAGAACTTTGGGACATAACTGATCTTTGCTTGTGCCCTTTCCTGTCATGTCTTGGTTCTGTGTTATCACTACTTCTATAATCCGAATGGCTTCTTGACAAACTTGAGTACTGCATTGGAAGTTTGTTGGCTTTTTTAAGGGTAGAGGTGGTGACTTCATCGGAGCTGTACTCGCGGGTGTCAGCTGGGAAAGACAGGCAGTGTGAGACCTCGTGGGTTCTTAGCAACTGTTTGTACTGGTTTGTGTTATCAGCTGCCTCCTGACTAGGGTAGAGCCTCTTTTGGTCGTTAGCCTGTGCTGGGACAACGTTTGTGGTCTTTGGTGCTGCCAGGACCGGGGGTGGATGTGGGGGGAGTGGTGGTAGGGATGACACCTCTTTCTGGGAGACCTCAGGAAATACTGTTACAGCGTCTGACTGCTTCCTGTGTGAGTGTTGGGATGAGAGAGTGTCCGAGCCAGATTCAAAGCTGAGTTTACTGAAGCTACGCTGAAGGATTTTGTCAATGTAACCCAATGTTTTAGTGTCATAATTGGTTGGTCTTTGGAGTGAGTTGCTCGCATTTACAGGGGGTCCTTCCAAAAGTCCATTATTGGAGGTTTCGCTGTTTGGGGAAAAGATTGGACTCTGTAGGGCAACTGCATGTAGGGGACTTGGATATTGATATATTTCTGCTCCAGTACGTGACACGAGATTGCTATGAAACTTTGAGTCCATTTGAGCTGCTTGAACGTTTTGGCTTGCGATAGGCTTGCTTGTATCCACTGGCTTGTTGTAGTTGTGCATTTGCCCCATCATCCTATCCAGATCACCTGAAACCAACAGGCACAACACGTAAATAACCATTATTCTCTTAGGTCACACACGGTTGACATAATATATAATCAAGCTTCAAAATACACCCTCCGTTGCTTGGTTCCAACAATTACAGGGTTTACATTAGCACGCAAACCTCACAAAAGTCATAGAGGGACGGTTACCTGTTGACACTGGTCTTGGGCGAGCCTTTTCAGTACTGGCACGGATTCGACTGCTGCCTAAGTGTAGCCCGCCTTTCACTCTTGGTGCAGTGGTTTGGGTGGTGCTCTCATCTGCTGAGCGTCTACGAGACACCTCCGCCTGGTTTTGTGGTTCGTTGTGATTATTCAGAGGGCTTGTTGGTAAGGTTGTTTGCGGAGATGACATACACGCACTGTACACCGATGTGCATGAGTTGGAAAGAGATCCGGAGCCGCCATCGCTGAGTTCATAAAAACCTGCAGACAGAGGGATGAGTGATTAGATGAGATATAGCTTTCAGAATGTGAGGGATGGCTGGTTATGATGCAATACTCATCATTAAGTAAACACATGTGGTTCAGTGTGTGGTATCAGATAACATCATAACTTGTTATTGCCGTGCCCTGTTAAATTAAAAGTGGGGAAAAGTAAATGACTATTGTTAATACACTGACTTTCTAGTGTAATTGGATAGCCAGATAATGGAGCTTGTATCAGGGTATTTGTTTTATTGTCTTTGAAAAACACTAATTTGTGGGTTTCAGATAAAATCACAACTTTCTATAAATCTATAAAGTTGAATAAAGAGGGGGGAGTGTAAACTTAATATTGTAAATTTGCTGATTTTTGTGTGGTATAGAAATCATTGACCTTACACTTGATATGTTTCATTAATATACCTCTTTTTGGACAAGATGCTTTCAATAAATGATCTGTTTCATCTTTTGTGGATATTATGTTCCTCTTTGATCAATACAGTAGGCTAGATGCATTCAATACAGCAAACTGCCTCCTGTCCTGCATATAGGGGTGTAACAATATTTTATTCTAGATGCTGAAAATGACCAATACCTGAACTTGGGCGGCTGTCTGTTTCTTGTTGATCTGTGGACACTTTGTTCACATCCAACTTGAGCTCATTTATCTGCTGGTCCAGCTGCTGCAAGTGAGTCTTCAGCCCTACATCCTGCTTTCGAAGGCGAGACTGCACAAAACAAAACAAAAAAACAACCTTTTTAACTCCAAGCCCAATAAATACTTCCTTTTTCATGCAACAGGAAGCTCAATGAAAATGTATATTAGGAACTTTTTTATTAGGGGTCCATTGAAATGATGCTTTTAATGTATAGTGATCCAAAAACAAAGCCGTCCCAGCTGTGGCTACTGATTAACCACAGTAGGACATGGGGAGGTTGGGTTGGGTCGGGACAGGGGTTGGTTGTTGGTTGGTGGGTAACTCATTGCTCCCCCACAGCGAGAGCCAGGTCTGGTCATTGTGTAAACGCAGCATGAGGAGAGGGCCTGGGGGTTGGGACCAAAGAAGACTCTGTTTGCACTACAGCTCAGGAAATGCATGTAACGTTACAGTTACAGTGGACTTCAAATAACGTGACTGACCTCTGAAAATAAAAAAGAGCTTCTCAAACTTGTCATACCAAGTAACAACAAAAAAAATATTTGGCCTTCTGAGCACCACCAGATTTAAACCAAACCTATACACTAAATATTCCAGGAGCAAACTAGGGATAGTCCTAAACAGTCTAAAAAAAGGCTAAAAATTTACCTTAGAAGTCCTAAGCTAACTCAAACATAAAAAAATGGACAAAATTTGCTCTAACTATAGAGGAGAACATGTACCCCAGTTTGAGAAACACTGAGCTAGATAATTCCGATGATTTAATAATGGAATTTAATTATAATACTGGGGTTTAACATTTGTTGTCACTTACTTATTTTAAAATGCTACTTGTGAGCCCTCTAGTTAATAAACCACAAATAATAGTAATTTGTTAAAGTCTTAGTTTTTTTTTTTATTATGCCATAGCTCCAAATAATACAACCTTCTCCAAAACAGTGCTATTTTTCTCTTTAAGTCTTCAAAACACAATTACACCCTATCTGATAATGAGTATGTGTACAACTTTCCACTGTACTCTATAAGCACCTTAATCCCCAAGCTACCTGGAAAAAGTCAGTCACGGAAAACCTTATGGCCTCCAGTGAGTTGACTGCACGCACACATCCCGTAGTAAACAGTTCTCACAATGCTCTCTTTTCCTATTTCTTAGTGGTTAATGATTGCGGATAACCCCCTGCAGACTGCACGGGTACGCGCAACGAGGACGCGCACGCACACATCTCAAGGTCCCCCAGGTCCCGCAGTGAACCTTGATTTATGACACTATCCCGTTTCCTACCCCCAGCTGAGGGCATTAAAGTGTGGGGCTGGTAATAATTGAAGCGAATGCACATGAGAATCAGCTGACCCAATTAGGCTGCAAGGGAAATTTATGTTTGGATAGTCTGCAGACCTTTTGGCTATTTGATCGTAAAATAAACCGTGCAAACCCGTGCGTAAAAGCGTCTGTTGAAGACTTTACACGCGACCTTATCATCAGCTGGTCAAGGCCGCGTAAACAAGGATTCACAAATCAAGAAATAAACATAATACACTGCTGCATGCAAGTCTTTAAATGGTCCGAGGTGAGTCAAAAAAGCGACTCTTAATAATATATGCAGGGTAGAAATACTTCTTGCATGAGCCTAGTTGAACAAGTTAAATTGAAAATGGGTATAATTTGCGTAAAAGATGAAAGCAACACATATGGCAGGACACTATTGTACCTTTTGCAAGTCTTAACCAAACAAACTCGTCCAGTAACCTAAAGCATGCATTATCGTGCGTAATGAAGCTGACTGACGAGAACATTTAACAATTGTCGCATGTGACTCTCAAATGCAGGATTTTGTGCTATAATTGTCGTACCAGTTGCTGTTTGAGCGCAGTGAGTGTCGCCTCCAGCCGCTGCTCCTCGGCCCCCAGGAGCCGCGGGTCCTCCGGGCTGTGCTGCACCGAGGTGACCGGTTCCTCCCGGTCCACTCGCAGGGCCCAGCTAACCATCTCGCTCTGCCTGTCCCTGAGAAGATGAAGCTCCTGTAGCCCGGCCAAAGCAGCGTGCAGCCGCTCACCGACCCTGGTCCGGTCCACTCCGGATGGTGCCACGGCCATCATCCCCGCGTTGGAGCCCTTTCTGCTCAACATGTCATGTGCATATCCAGAAAGAATACAGAGAAAAGTCCGTAAAGTTCCCCGCTGTCTTATCTCTCTTTTCACTCCTTCGTCTCCGTGATGCTACTCGACTTGTTTAGTTTTTGAACTACCTGTTAGAATAAATGTTGAGCCTAGTAGATACACTGTAGCTCCGCCTACTCACCAAATAGCCTCGGTTCTGATTGGCTGGCCGTACTGTCCCAATGAACATCTGGTATCAATCCTTCCCATTCACGTCTCCAGCGCTGTTGCCCGGGCATGCCGTTTGCGGCTCATCTGCATAATACCCTGGGATGGCCATATTACCTCCCGATTTCCACCCCATTGTCGTGTTTATCCGCAGCAGATAAACAGAACACGTTTTAACCTGCGTAAGACTCTCTCATTGCAGACAACACCACCGACACTTATCAAAATCACTAAAGGCTACAATGAAAACTTTGGCTGATACTCAGTAGGCTCGGGTCCATTTACTTTCCCTATGGCGTTTTTCTTTGCTCATTAAATTGGTCACGCTATGAAGATAAACTCTCTGTTTAGAGAGAATTGGATCCAATTAGCTACAGTTAACCAAGACTGTGTCCTTTCAGCACCTCAAATGAGTGATAGATGAATGGCGCCCTCTTGTGGAAACTGCGCTGAAGATACAGCAAATAAATTCCGTTTTGTTTTGTTTTTTTCTCAGTCGTTTTGACACATTTGACATTTGCCAAACAGCTCACAAAGAATCTCATAACAAAGTTTCACTTTTTCCTAAACAAAATGTGATCACAACAAAATGCTGTTTTTCATCTCACTCATCTCCCAAAAGCAAGTTTTTTCATCAAAATTGCTCTTAGTGACCACAGGTCTGGTGCCGCCCCTGAGGTTTACAAGCTGTGCTTGTTTTTATTCAGTCAGTATATTCAGTTATTGTTTTTTTCTTGGAAAAAAAAGAAAAAAGAAAAATAGTAATTATAATAATAATAACAACAATAATCATCATCATCATCATCATCATCATCATCATCATCATCATCAAAATAATAACTTTTAAAAATAAATAAATAAATGTGCACATTACGAATTTGCAAACTGGATTCTACAGTATTGTACAAACAAATACTTCTGTTGAAGATAATTGAGAGATGTCAGAATAGCAAATACATCAAAATTGCTTTAGCAATATTTAATGTGTGTTCTGTGAAATCAGACAAGACATTTACACATCACACTCTTTATATGCTTTGCTCTTCACACCACATCTAGTTTATTAGCATGGGCCGCTCCAGGGGCTGTCCATAAAAGGAATTCTTCTTATAAACACCCAAATTATGTTGGTCTTTTAAAAATCCCGTAGTCTAAATAAGTCTGCTTTGTAGCCTAAAAGAGAAGGCTAGCATATTGCTGAGTTTCAGTTCAAAATATTTTATAGGCCAATAAATATTTAATGGAGTGCCGCCTGATGAATAATATCAAAGATAAAATGATGATTTTTCTTCTAATATAATGAGCTATAGGGTGTAATCACAATTATAAATGATCATTTTACATTTAATGACAAAGAACAATGTTCATGTCCATTTTGGAGCATGATATCACATTGTAGATGGAAGAAGGTTGTGTTGGTTAAAGAAAATCTAAAGCTAGAAAAAAAAAAGATGAAATTTAATGTAGTCTGATGGTATTTATGATTAAAATGTTCCATTTTCATCACTCTGTACAGTAGTAAAATAATGACATTGCCTTCTTTCTTTCATGCCTCTGCTCAATTAAAATAGCTCACGGAGCTCAGCCCTCTGCTGCCCCCTGTGCTCCGCCCTGCTCTTCAGCAGCAGTGTCTGTGAGCTGCACCCTCTTACTTGGCTGCTGAGGACAGATAACTGTGGAGAGTAAACTATTGCGAAGACACAAATTTCATGCATATTTGTGTTGCCATTATACCAACTCTATAGAATTTTTGAGAGAAACGCATCACGCTTAGCCGTGGAAACTCGTGCTTTTGATTACAGACATATTTCGTCTGCTGTTTAAAAATGTAAAAGTATGTGAGTAACAGGTGGATTGTCAAAAAATGAGTCACTTAGAGCTAATGTGATGTAAAACGTCTTCATGTGTTCCTAACTGTCCCTAGTATCTTTTATTTCTGCGAATGAAAGAGCCAGTCTTTTGCGCCCTATCCTCTGTTGTGATGCTGCCTGTGCGCAGTCTGCCCGTTTTCTAGGCTGCGTGCAGGGTAGGCACACCCAGGCACACCCAGGCACACCCAGGCACACATACTCTGGGGAAACATCTGTAAACCAAAATACATGTATATGCAGATGATACAGTGACTTACAACCAAGGCCCATCTATTGCAATTTGACCTACTGCACATGCTTTGGGTTGATGAAATGGCATCAAAGATTTCAAATGGAATCAATTTCTATGCTTAAAAGGAAAAAAAAAATCTCAGCATCTTAATGTCTGTGCCAAAGAGTTTATTCCAGGCACACACTGCAAAGTCAATCAGATGGATATGGAGATTTCAAGATTTTCATCATTTCATCAGGGCAGTCTTTTGCAATGTCACCAACTACAGGAAATTACCCCTCCTCTCTGGAGGCAGCGCACACTCAGGCCAATTCACCGAAGTACTCTTAGATGCGCTGTTTGAAAGGTGCATTTAAAGGCTTGCATAACTTCTGATGCGACAAGTACAAATTGGCTGAAAATGGGCCCTGCGTTTCCATGGAGAACGGCCGTAAGCAAAGAGTGCATCCGAGCACACTTCGCGCACTGCTGTATCCCATTATGCACCGTGCCTACACAAAAAAGAGGAGTTCGCTAGGCAATATATGTTCAAATGTTTGTACTGGTTTACGTCACCTACAACAGTGCAACATGAAACTGTTGCTACATGAAACTGTAAAATCTGAACAACGATATGTGCAGTCCATGTGTTTGATGATTAAAAAACCTGTGCAGCTCTGGCACACTCAGGTTTCTTTTGCAGTATATTCTTCTGGGTTGGTTTAGGTTGGAAGTTACATTGAATATAGGAATGTGCAGTTATTCCCAGACAATAAGAATAATAATACATTATTATCATTAGAAATTATTGTTGCAATAATAAGAATAATAAGATGAAATGAACTGGCACGGCGTAGAAGGTAAACAGCACCTTCTACTGGTATTAAAGTGGTTTAGCCATAGAGCAAACATTTTGACAAGGTATATTTGCCTATTGATATTCACTCTTCATCTATTAAATAATAAAGAATTAAAAATAAAATTGTAATTATTTCAGTGACTTAAGGTAAGCTACGTAACGCAAGTGCACAAACAGTGGTTGAAGTACATTCCGTGTCCCATTTCAGCATGGCGGCAGCTACACAGAGGAGTACACTTTGTCGGTCAGGTACTTTGAACAGTACTTCAAATGGTGCATTTGGCAAATGGGGAATGACCCCAGACTAGGGATGGAATGATATTAAAATTTAGACTCACGATTACTGTGACCAAAATAATCACGATTAAAGATATTATCACGATAATTATTAAACTAAGGGAGTATAATGTCCTCATATGTGGACACCAGGACCTTATAGAAAAAAATGTATTGTGGCTTAGACAACCCAAAATATGTTGTCCATTTATGTGGACAAACTCAGACAAACTACATTCAGTAGTTTATTTCACATGGTAAGTTACTTACGATAGATATTTTTGGCTCCAATTTGCCAAACAAAGCAGGATGGTTGTCTCGTAAATGTGCATGCAAGTTGCTGGTGTTTGCCCTCGGAGCCGCAACTTTTTTGTGGCAGGCTTGGCAGATTGGTAGCTCATCGCCTTGTTGGTATTGTTATTCAAATCCATAATAATTCCACACATCGAACCTCACCTTCTTGAGTGTAGGATATGTCATCGGGATCCAGATCCACTGCCTGCCCACAAGCCATGATGGTGACCAACGGTGATGAAGAACCATCCCCAATTCAGAAGGGCACAGAAGCTAACAAGGGCGCCCAAACACCCGAACTAACATCTAAACATTGTATTGAAACCGGAAACATGAAGCAGTCTGGTGCCGTAAAGGCGATGATCATGTGATGATGTCTGTGTAAACTCTCAGTCGTCCAGATCTGATCCATAGCAAAAGACGAAGTTTAAATCTGTCAACTGGACAAATTGTTGTACGAGTGAAGATGTTTCGCTGCTCATCTGCTTCTTCAGTTCTGGTCAGATTGCTGGTGGCCACTGCCTTATATCTATCTGAAGGGAGGGGCTAACACCACTGAAACTGAAAAAATCTATTGTCTTCAGTTTCAGCTGAAACTACCCTATGCAGCCCTTAACGACCCTGCTATTGTTCTCATTGTTCTGCGTCTGAGGATGGAGTTGTAGATGGGGGAGAGATTATGCCTCAGGCCCCCATTCCTGCTTCTTTAACTCCCCTCTCAAACCATTTCTTTTCTCTGGCTAAGATCTGAACTTCACTATCTTCAAAGGAATGGTACCACTTTTGCCATGTGTGATGTTCACGATTATTAAAAAATGCCATGAATGATTAATTGCGGACCATTTTTATCGTGATTAACGATATTATCGTATATCGTCCCATCCCTACCCCAGACACGCTGCCGCAGAGCCTCTGTTGATGAGTTTTATGTAATAAATACACTAAAGCCACTCTCTCAACCTGGTCTGCATCATACACAACGATACAGGGAAAACAAAATATCCAAAAGCACTTGCAGACCGCAACGGATTCCCTGGACGTTCATCAAGTATTATTCTTGTGTGTATCCACGGTGTCCATGATGCGCTGCGTTTGTCCTCAAATGCAAAGGCTCCAAATAGAGGCGAAAAACACAAGGCCAGGAGCTCATCTGACGTCCACTAAACTGGGGTCGCAAAACGTGACATTTTACCGGTGACAACCACCAAAACCAAACCATCTATGCAAACGCAAGTCTCCAAAACACAAATTATGCAAAAAATAGCATAACTGGTAAAATAGCATCGGGACAACGCTAGTATGAAATGCAGATAGTAACTCTACAGCAACCACAGAGGTTGCAGTCCACTTTCATGTGGATAGCTTTGCTCGCTGTTGCGTATTAATAAACCATCCCTGGAAATTGCTAAACAAATGGGCTAGAATTGGTGATCATTATTTAATGGTTATAAGACTGAAGTACATAAAGATTTATAGCATTCTTACATGCCGATTAACTAGTAAGAATAAAGTTAGGAACACAATATAACTATTTTCCAAAATCATTGGATTGGTTGAACTATTCATTAAAAAAACTGGAAACTGGATCACATGGCATATGGTTTCACATGGAACATGGTTTCATGATATATAATAACTTTTAAAACTTAAAAAAGGTACTTAAGGTCAAGTATAGAGTCCTTAGCCTTGTGCCTTGTGTACCATCCTCCCTGCTCTGCTCCAGGACAAGCTCGCTCAGCTCAACATGCCTGACTCCACCTGCAGGTGGATCACTGACAGACAGGAGACGGCACGTGCGGCTGGGGAAGAATGTCTCGGACACTCGGACTATCAGCACAGGATCTCTCTCTCTCTCTCTCTCTCTCTCTCTCTCTCTCTCTCTCTCTCTATATATATATATATATATATATATATATATATATATATATATATATATATATATAAAATTTTTTTTTTTTTTTTTTTTTTTTTCTTTTTTTTTTTCTTTTTTTTTTTCATTTTGTCAACAAAAAATGTGATCTGAGGCCAATTTCTGGTCATGAATACATTTAAGTTTCTTGAGACAACTAATGTAGTATAATTTGTATGGCAATTTACATTTTTTTGCTTGGTAGGTCAAAAACCCTAGTTGTCTACTAATGTTGTGTTGCACTACCAATGTCTTTTCACTTGTTTGGTGCAAAATGCAGCCCAAAGCCGCAATAAAACAGAGGCACAGGGAGTGCCGGGTCGGCCGAGTGCGAAGCACAGCCCGCAGGGGCCTTTCAATGCCGCTTGCGGCTTTAATTCAAATTTGTATTCCCTTTAGTAAAGTCCTATTTGATATAGGCCTAGTAACAGTGCACGAGTTACGTTCATGTATATAAAGAGCACTTTCACCTGTTAAAATGTTACTTACATTTGCAAACTCATTAAATGTCATGTTCATTCACTCACTTGTGTTTGGTCATTTTTAGGCCTAGTGAAACATGACTTGTATATATTTTTGATTTTTGATCTCTATAGTTGTAATGAACAACTCAAGGGCCCTTACCTTATTGGGTTTGTGGTGGTGTGTGTATATATATATATATATATATATATATATATATATATATATATATATTATAAAGGCACTAAAGGCACTAAAATTGGCAAATAGATCAGTAGGACCACAATACTATTAGAATGTAGAATGTTCAAAAGTACTTTCTATCGAGTCATGCAGGTGTCCACCAAGAGAAACATGTTGATCCATTAATGAAACGAAGGAGGACAGTTTTTCCTTTTTATATAAAAGTACTTCTTTATAACATCAGATTTTTCCATTTCTTTAAATAACCTGGGAACCACAAAATGTATTGCAAATTAATTATGAATTAGAAATAAATATTATTTTGAAGCTTACTGACAACAGCCTGTGCTCAGCGCTGTGAGTAAGATCTTATCATACTTTCTTTTTTCTAAATTGTTTAAGGGCAATACATCTTTAAAATATAATATGCAATGCTGTTCTGATCCAAAGCTACTTAAAACCATTTAGTTGTCTCCTAAAGTAGGAATTTGCGCCTCCACTTGAACTGTTGTTATCATGACAAGTTTTCTCTGGCAATAATCTGATAACAGAGGAGTCCTATGGAGAGTGATTTAGGGTCTTTGAGATAAACTTCAGAGAATCAGTGTGAGGCTAGTGGGAGATCCTCTGAACTGATCATATCTGATCAAATACCACACACAGAAGGGAGTCCTCCTCAACACTCTACATCTGATTCAAGACAAGTCACGTGTTCAACTACATTCAAGTGCTTTGTTCACCACTACTGATTACTTATTTGAGATAAACTAAAATCTGACTTCATAGGGAAGTCTTTTCAGCAGTATGTGTTTAAAAATCGACGCTAGAGGGCACTGTCACATAGAAGAAGAGTTTAACTTTTGCCCAAAACGTTATACTTTCAATTTAATAATACATTTTCTATAATCATTTTATAATCAAAAGACCAAATGCCTCTATTATAATGGCAGTAAAGATGATTCTTTGTTTTAGTATACTCTCCACGGGTTAAAAATGCATCTAAATGCATAAAAATGCATATCTAAAAAAGAGTAATATCTAGATACTAAACTAGGTCTAAACTATTTTTTTGTGGCAACCCTAATCATTGCAATTAGATATGCACATTTTAAACTTCACCAGTATTATCAACAGTTGAGGCAAGATCAAAGCTAAACTTGTAAGATTTGCATTCATTTCAGAAAATATTTGTAGAGGTCTCATGAATAATAAGATGGGGAAAGTGTATTTGCAGAGGATATCATGTTACTTAATTAACAGTATTGTCACAGGCCCAGTGCTTCAAGATAGCGTCATGTGTTTGGGAGTCCTCCACAGAGAGCTGCTTTGTGAGGCCTGGATGTCCCTCATGGCCTTCAAAGCACTTCCTCCACACTGACATCAGGCTGCTTTCATCAGAGCAGCACTGTTACAATGGAGCATTCAGGAGAAATTTATCAACAATTTAGACATGTTATTATTATTATTATTATTATTATTTGTCCTCAATTGGCCACCTCCTCGTTTCCATTGAAAACTACTTGCTTTGCCTTGAATGTTCCATAGTATGGCGTTAAGCATATCTACCATTTATTTCACTTGGTGTGTTAGCGCTATAATATTTTGCATGCATTTTTACGTTGACCTTTGTTGTGTTGAAGTATGCTTTACATAAGGCTGTGATTAACCATACTTACAAAGTTTAGAAGATGTGTGTTCAAACATGTCCAGTCCAGGTCCAAAGTTCTGTGGGAGGAGGCAAACCCAATAATGGACCCAACACTCAGTGCCTCAGTTTTGTCACAACATTGACAAAACTGAGGCACAAATGAGACGACACCTCCCTGTGCTAAGGTTAAGCTAATATTAATTTGTCAGTGTTAACGAGTTTATAACAGAACTTTACGTGATAATGTAAAAAAAAACTATCTCTTCAGACAAATATATTTAAGATCAGTTGTGGTTTTTGTTTTTGTTTTTTGTCCAATTATCTTCTATGGAGCGTGAATGCCTGTGTGTAAAATTTGTACTAATTGCTCACTTAATGCCTCTTTACATCTATTGGAAGAGAATGACTAAATGGTAAAATTTATTTTTTCCTTTTCCATTGTAACAAATAAGCAACTTTGCAACAAAGCTTGACTCTGGGAATCAAGAACTAAACAAGAACTGATGAGGACTAAACCAGGACTTGACCTTGACCAAACAAAGTCCACATAAGGATTAAACTGGGCTCAAACCAGGACAGAACAAGTGTGAATGTACCCTTGATTAATCAGTGCTTAGTACAAGCATAAAAATGGTAACTTTCCAAAACATGAAACTGATGCATTCCAAGGTAAGTGATAATAACAATTAATTATTCACTGAATCATTCTCTGTCAAAACATGCATGCATTTTTATATCTGGGCAAGCACCAGATGTTGACTTCATGTGATTCCCAAACTGGCCATTTACAATGAAGAGATTTTTTTTTTTAAATCAGTGGATCAGATATGCACTCCATCACTCCGCATGGTTTCACCTAAAAGTAATTTGTTACAATTTTCCATTACAATTTTCCATTCCTCCCACTTTAGAAATGATAAAGCTTTATGTTGATAACAAAACAAAAAGCACACCAGCTCATACCTGTTCAGGGGAGGTACCATAGTGAGGTGTGTCCAAAAACAGTTTGTGTAGGAGGCTGCTGTCATAAGGGAATACAATCCATTCATTTTGTGCGTCGACATTAAAAGTCTATGACTCTTAATGTCTTCACATGATTTCACATCTGATATCAAACTTAAAATATGAGGAATAAGACGTTAAAATGAGCATAGATTTTATCACTGGGTGTTGTTGATGTAAACATTTCCAGGTTTGTGCTTTATTTTCTCATATTTCAGTTTTGTTGTTGCTTGGAAGGGATTTCCCACCTACATTGTTTGTCCTCCAGAACATAGCTGTGAAGGGTGGAACGTGCACTTTTGGACATGTAAGGGAACAAAAAAGGAAATAATTTAAGTCGGCATAGATATGTCAATTAATCAATCTATCAATCAATCTATCTGTGTATCTATCTATATATAGCTCTCTCTATATATATATCTATATCTATCTATCTATCAAGCTATCAATCTATACACACACACACACACACACACACACACACACACACACACACACACACACACACACACATGTATAAATCTCTTAAAATCTATAAAATAATAAAAATCTCATCCTCACCCCCCGCAGGTGGTCTCACCCCTTTCCAAGCTCGGGTCCTCTTTGCTGTTTCTAGTACTGCACTTTTCTGGACTGAGATGTCTGATGTTTTTCCTGGGATCTGCTGTAGCTACTCCTCCAGTTTGGGGGTCACTGCTCCGATGACCACGGGCACCACTCATACCTTCATCTTCCAGGCCTTCTCCAGGTTTTCTTTGAGCCCCTGGTATTTCTCTAGTTTCTCATGTTCCTTTTTCCTGATGTTTCCATCACTTATCTAGAAGTCCCACAGGATCTTGGCTCGGTCATTCTCCTCTAACTTTGGAGGTGTTTCTCACCGTGACCTTGGGGTCTCCAGTTCGTACTCTGCACAGATGTTTCTGTACACTATGCACTTGGTTATGCCGCTCCATGCATGCTTTCCCTGCCAGCATTTTACACCCTGCAGTTATGCGCTGGATTGTCTCAGGGGCCTCTTTGCACAACCTACACCTTGGGTCTTGTCTGTGTGGTAGATCTGGGCCTCAAGGCAAGGCAAGTTTATTTGTATACACAAAGTAATTCAAAGTGCTTTACAGATTAAGAAAAAGATAATAAAACTGAAATGCTGATTCCCCATGTTTAGTCCTGTCCCTGAAGTCCTCAGAGTGTGAGATGGTTCATGTGACACTAACATGTCGGCGATGTACTTTGGTGCTTGGCCATGGAGAGACTTGTTCACAAGCAGAGCTGCTTTAAAGTCTATTCACAGGACTTATGTGCTCGTACTTCCTGGTTCTAGTCAGGACCCGAGCAGCAGTGTTCTGGACATTCTGCTGCTGTCTTAACGCTTGTTTGGAGAGGCCAGTGAGCAGGTCGTTATAGTCGTCTAACCTACCAGAGACAAATGCATGGATAAGTCTCTCTAAGTCTGGCTTTGAGGGTATACCTTTGATTTTTGCAATATTTTTAGATGGTAAAAAGCTGCAGATGTTATTGATTTGATGTGGCTATTAAAGATCAAGTCTGAGTCTATTATTTCCCTTTGATTTCTAGCCTGATTTGAAGATTTTAGAGAGAGACATGAGGTGACTGCTGACACTTTCTCTATGTTTCTGTGGTCAAAGATGATGACTTCAGTCTTGTCTGAGTTTAGCTAAGTTGTTTTGCATCCACACACTGATCTGTTAGATGCAGTGACAGAGTAAATCCACTCTATTGCTCTATTGCTCAAGACCTGCTCCTGTACTCCAGGATGAGTGCCTCTGTACAGTCCTTCAGTCCAGCTCTCTCAAGCTATAGGTAGGATTTCTTGATATCAGCCACTTCAGTTATGTTCCGATGGTACATCCCATGCAGGGGCTTGTCCTCCCATGATGATACCTCCAGCACCTCTTCCTCTGCACATTCACTGACCACGATAATCACATGCACACTGCACATGTTTTCAATGTTTTAAATTAACATATGTAGCTATTTGTTTAGTTTGCACTGTATTTTAACAGAGTGCCCATGAAAAAGAGAGTCTGAGCACTCAATGTATAAATAAAGATAAATTAAATTTAAAAAAAGAAAGAAAAAAAAGAAAGAAAAGAAAATCTTTAGACAGCTTTGCATTTGGACTTAAAGATTTCACGGTTTGTTTACTTTTAGTTTCATCTGTTTGTTTATGTACACAATAGTCCTTACTTAAGTGCAGAGTTAGCAGTGAATGTAGGAATCTAATATATCAAATTATTATTAAAACATTACGTAAAATTTGCACAAGTCTTCTTGGTTCAATAATAAAATAGATATTTGTTTCTTGAGTTGCTGATTTTGACATCTGGTCTGTATCTGCTCTCACTCTTAAAAAGTAATACTATATTTCCTAAAAACATACTCAACTCTGAAGTCCTGAATTAAAACAGTTTGATTATTTTGGACAAAATAAAAATGTGTCTAAACTACCATCCAAAAACATATCTCATTTTGCTTATTCAACACAAAATTAGGGTTTTACAGGGTAATAAAGACCTAGTCCACTTTTTTTTAAGAAGTATAGTCTTCTCAGAAAGAGTCAGGCAGTGCAGCCAAATTGTGACTGAACTATTGTTTTTCACTTTCTTTTAATTTAGTTACAATTACTTTAAGTGAATTTAAGTTACAATTAATGTGAGTAAAACGTTCCAAACTTTTTAGCACAAATAAAGTTTTTGGTATAACTATAGTAAGTTATTATTGATAGTGAATCATACTTTTGATGAAATAATGTATCAAATTAAAAGCAGTAACATTTAAGTAGAATGTTTAGGTATTTGTTTATTACTCTACTTGACTACATTTTACAGTGGATACTCTTTACTTTTCCTTCACTATATTTGAAAGCAGTTATCTGTACTTTCTACTCCACTACATTTTTGAATTGGACAGAAAAGTATAGTATTTTTCATGTGATTTGAGAGTTTATTTTCACCATGCTCGTGGTAACATCCTGATTAAAGTTTTTGAGTTCAAGTTTCAGGTTTGAGCAAACAAAAATAAATTCTCAAAAGAAAAGTTACGAAATTGATTCGAATTGCAACAGCTGACCACAATATATATCATTTTGAATCAATATCACTACATTTAACACTTTAACAATTTAACAACACTTACATGAAATACTTTTACTTTTTACTATTACATTTTACAGTACATTTTTAAATGAATACTTTAATACTTTTACTTGAGTAGATTTTTTTCATGCAATACTTTTACTTTTACTTGGCTAACTTGTTTACCTCTGCATCTTTTCTTTTACTTAAGTAACAAAATTGAGTACTTCATCCACCACTGCAGTTACCACATTATGTATACACAGTATGTTGGGCAACGAAAGTCACTGTTTGTGACAATGTTGAGGGCAAACAGATATCACGCTCGCTGAGCAGGACAATAGAATGAAAAAAATACATTCTTGTGACTGATAGTTGAATACTTTGTTGTTTCTGAGTGGTGAAGACACATACATATAATGCAAATTCATGAATACTTTCTTGCGTCAACATGCACTCACCCCAAAATATATTTCTCGAATTATTTTTAGTAAAGTTAGGTATGAAAATGAATCACAAATGTTTTCCTCATATTTATCAATCTGGATTTTTATTTTCTCTTTTCAAAAACAGTATAAAATGGCTTTCGGTATTAATTTCATGAGCAAACAAAATTTTCAGTTAGTACCATTTAACACCATTTAAGACAAAAATAGTCAAATATTTGTCTTATCAAATTCAATTAATTTCCCAGCTTTGGTAAAAGTATATTAAAATAATACAGAAATTCACATTCACTGTGTAGCCCTTCTCTCTCAGCCTGTTGCTTGTCTCTTGTCTGTCACATTCTACCACACTATCCCGCCCCACCATCCCACCCGTCTCTGAGCCATGAGAGAGTGCTTTATGTCGCCCGCTCGCAAAATTATCTCCTCATCAAACTTTATTTGAGCCGAACAAATTTTTGTTTATCCAGTGAGTGAGGTGCCCAGTGTCCCTGCCCTGCTCCGGTATATCATAAAGACATGATATACCCACCGTTCCAAGCCAACAGGAGGGTTTAAAGACCTCTATACCTCTTATGTGACAGACTGGGAGAACTTTTTGGAAAAATATCTTATTCCCCTGGAGAATTATTAAAGGGGCACTCTGTACATGCACAATTGGCTTAAAATATGTGGAAGATTTTTATCATATTCATGAATTTTCACCTGCCAAGACCACAAGAGTTTTATAAGCTAATAGACAAGTTACATTTGCGCACTTTGCATGTTTGTTTGCTCGTTGGATGAGAAAAGTATGAAATTAACTAGGTACAGTTTTGAAAGACATCATTTAGCTGCAGGAGAGCTAGTTTGACTCGAATGTAAAAATGTCAAGCATGATAAAGGGACACTTATCAGGCTGATCCCAAAAGGCCTATAAGTCTCAGTGGAATACATTTGGCTGACACACAAAATTTTACCTAGTTTTCCAAAGCCCAATGTAAACACAAGTGTTAATCAGATGAAACTGGGAGAAAACACTGTAAAGGAATGGCATGTTTTGCAGAATATGTCAATCTGGCTACAGTAGGGGTGGTTGGAGGTGGTTCGAGTAGCTTTCAAATGTAGCCTACTTGAGTAATATGAGTATGAATATGTCATAATAAAACTCAAGGAGCACTGCAAAGGAGTGGTTCAAGAAATGACCTTTTTTAGTCTTACTTGAGTATTTGGGAAAACTTTCACTCTAGTAAGAGGAACTGTCTGATTTAAAATTTGAAGGTAATTTAATTGGAAGGACAAAACGTAATGAACAAAACCTTGTACTTTCAAAGGATAAACCACAAAAACAGTAAATAGTTCGGCCCAAAGTTATTCTTCACTTACCTAATGCATTCCGACCATCCTAATTATTCACCATGAGTTTATGAGCCCTTTCCACACCTGTGGAGTGGAGGGCAAATAGATGAAAAAAAAAAAAGTAAAAAAAAGTGGTACAAGGCCTTGTTTTGCCTATATGGTTTTGCCTTCTGCATCATGGTGACCAGTTACTGACAGACTATGGGTAAGTAAAATTTTGCCACTCAACTTCCTAATATTATATCACAGCTGACTTTATAAAGATCTTGGTAATGCAGCCTCATGTGCAGTCTGTGTAGTGACCATGTTTCAGTCTCAGTTTAATCTGTTTCCATCGAGCAGCATCATAATAGCTGTGTTTGTACATTTATTACATAGAGATTTGGTGCAGGGATTTTGAATGAAAAGAGAAACTTCTGAAAAGGCCTTTCTTTGGGTGAGCAGGTTTGTTCTTGTTAACAGGAAAAGCAGCAGACTCTCTTGTGTCATTGTGGCAGTGAGAGGCAGATTGCTCTTGTCTAAACAGCCCTCATGTCCGTGTGTGATCGGATCAGCGCTGACATATTTCATCTGGCCCTGTGCAGGAATCACCCCGAGGCCACGAGAGGGGGACACAGGTGTGCAGCTTTAAGACACTTTAGTTTACCTGCAGTTTGTGCACCTGTGCTCCTCCACTCAGGCCTGAGGCAAGTCTGTCCAAAAGACACAATGAAAATACAAACTGTATTTTCTGTGTTATCATTCAGGTTAGAGAAGACGAGAGGGATAATTCAAGCATAGTTCCCCGAAGTGGGTCGCTGACACTGGAACATGTTTGTATCATGAGTCATGACAGTTTCATTTTCAAATTAATTATTCTGATGTTTCCACCACATATAGTCTCATAACACAGAGGTTCATGGACAAAGCCAAGCTACACCAACAGGTGTCAGTAGTCCTTCACTTACCCTCAGAGGGCTCAGAAAGTTAGCAGTGACATTACTTTCAAATGGGAAATGTTAGTTGTTATCTTCACAGTTAAACATTGTTAATCTTGTTGTGGTTGTCCTTACAATGTGTGCACCAGTTTAGTAAACAGAACATTGCTAAGAGGCCTCTGTGGTCGGTCTTATGACAAATGTTCTCTATGTTGCAGTTTTCTGTGACAGGTCTTAAGGTGAAACTCAAGGCAAGTTCTGCCACATGAGTGAGCAATAAAGTTTCATTTTGTATAACTTCCCTAGCACCAGCATCATGTGATCAGTTTTGTCCTGAACACTGTGTATTCCACTGCTAAGTATAAGCTGTGACTAAATCAATCGACAAACTCTGGCTCCTGTCTCCTTAAGTCACGTCATTAAAATAATACATCAGGGCATATTAATTAGTCCTGGTGTGGAGATCAAATGTGCGACCCCTAGGTGACCCCTGAACACTTACTGCAGAAGCAGGTCTGGAGGAGGAGGGAGCGAGAGGGGGGTTAATCCCTTTGAGCCGCCATGGGACCTTCTCATGTGGGCCGGGGGAGATGGAGCGAGGCTGCATGGGCCTGACAGCACCAACACAGCTGGACTAGAGCTGCAGGACCCCCCCACACAGGGTGGGGCACTGTTCCCAGCATACACAGGAGTTTAATGCACAATGGGAGCCAGGGTTACCTCAGCTTAAAATAAGTTTTTGTCTGCGTTTATTAAAAGTGTGCCAATATATAAATATATATATTTGGTGGTTCTTAATTTGGTGATTCAGTATCGTAAGTTGTGGCACTACAATGGTACTGCCTGTTTAGTCAGTACATATATTTATTGCAGTTGTCACATGAAGTGTTTTTATATTAAATGGATTTCATAACTGCTGAAGAATGAAATACAGTAGAAAAAATATGTGTTCTTTTTAAAGCAATGATATATCAGAAAATATCAGGTGCAATATATGGAGTATCCTATATATTATTGTATCACAGACTTCAGACGTTTTCTGAACCTTAAAAACAGCTAAATACTTGAACTTTCTGACCATATTTGTTAGTCACTAAAATGACACAGGCACCTGCCACTTGCCCAAGTCTAAAAATAAATGTTCTCTGCCACACAAGCAGCTCGAGTTTAAATTCATTTTTAAATATTTGTTCTCTAAAATTCATTTGTCAATGTCACTGATTGAAACCCAGAAGGGGAGATTATCATAAGTACTTCTCTCCCTCTTTGGCCTGCGGTGCTGCCATGTACTGCCCTCTCAAAGCTGCTCTAGCTCTGCAACTAGGTTCATCTTTGTGTATTTCATTAGACCAGGACCACACAGGACTGTTGGACATTTCCATAAACACTGAGAATAAAACTCAACATCGATCAAAAGCCCCAGATTAGAGTTTGATTTTGCCCAAACACAGAGTCAGGGCCACTTTCCCAGAGCCTCATGCCGTGTTGCAAAAGACTGCTGACAAATGCCCCTTTTGTTTTCTGTCAGCAACATTGGGTGTGCTCATTTATTATTAAACATCTACACTGAGCAAAAACTAATATTTCATATTCAAAATATTAATCTTAATAGTGCTCTTTGAGTTGAGTGACACCACCTGCTTTTCTCCATGAATGTGTTATTGCTTTGTCTCAACAATATGACATTTAAATTTTAACTATTTTACATGTATTGTGTTTTTATGGCTGAAACATATCTTGAAAAACAAGCAATCTGGGCCTGATTGTCACCTCCTTGTTTCCATAGAAATACGTTTAAAGCTGTATTGTACCATTGCTTACCAGGCAAAGCAATGACATTTCCATGGAGAGCAAATGGCATACTCGTCACCTGGAAAGTTACATAGTGCTTCTTTAATTTAGTAGTATAGTAGTTTAGTAGTAGAATAGTTTTGACTAAATTTGCTAATTTTTATTATTTTTTTTTTACCCATTTTTAATAGATTACTTATTATGTCAAACCAAATTCTTTGCAAATGGGGTAAAATACAAATTATAATGTAGACATCAAATAAAAGTAATTGAAGTCAACCCATCAAAATCCATTTCAACCCACTTTTGCAGTGCATCTCCTCTCTTCCCTCTATGTGTTGTTTGCAAACTCTGCACCATCCAATCAGGCTCCAAACTGGCACAGCTCTTTACAACAATAAAACCAAAACAATCGTTATGAATCGTTCCCTGAGGAGAGGCAATTATCCTATCAGGCAGAGCGAGGATTACTGCTGTTTGTAAGGGATAATGTGCTGCAAATGTGTGCAAATTCCCCATGCATATTTGAAGAATGAGAGACGCAATCTGTACGTAAGTCCCGGTTTATTCACAATTATATCCTTATTTGTCCAGAAAGTGATGCCTTGTAGAGATGGAGGGGTCAAAGGTCACAGTGAAAAGAGCATAAATGTGGTATGAAGGAGTCAGAGGCTGTGGGAAAGTGTTGTGGTTATCTATTGAGGGGCTTAAATCCTCCTGCTATCAGCTCTGAAGTCTGCTTTTATTACACTTATGGATTTATGGAGGAAAGTGACACTTGAGATATGCCTGTAGATGCCACGTACTTCATCATTAGTGTTATACATCTTAGACCAGAACTACATTGAGCTGACTTTACTCTTGTTCCCATTTGGAGTGTACCATAATGTTGGCCATTTGTATACTGATGTTGTATCCTTTGGCAAGACCTACCTTATTTATGTACTGTATGTATAAATGTGTGAGCGATTGGTGGTGGTCGGTGAAGGGTCCATGGCACAGCTGTCCCTTAGCATTTTCATCGAGAAAACTTAAACCAATGCAGACAATCGATCATGGTGTGCTTAAGAGTTGAAAGTAATAATATATATAGTTTCTAAATCTACGAAACTTTCATTCACTGGTGCAGGTACAGTAGTAGGAAACACACATTTAAATGATCTGGCCAGACTGTATTTCTAATGATGTTTAGAGGGCAAATATGGAGCAGGTGATGGTGTAGACATGTCTCTGGACTTGATCAGATGCAGAGTGAGGGCCAAAAACTGATTAGAAAATTCAGACTCAAATATATCTTTTTAATGTATTTTTGCTCATGGTGAAAAAGTGGTGAGTTGTGAGACCAAACAGCAGATCCATAATATGTCCCTTCTGTCCCGGGCCAAGAGTGACGCAGGACTGCAGAGGGACAGAGAGCTCTGTGTTTCAGTTATGAACCAAGTCGGACCACTGCTGCACTGAATCATTTCATTTAAGGATTAATAAAGTATTCAGATTCAGATTTAGATAATAATAAATGCACTCTAAACATGTTTTTTAAATCTAACCTTTATTTAACCAGGAATGTGACATTGAGATTACTAACGTCTTTTTCAATGGAGTCCTGATCAAGACAGCAGCACAGATCAAACAGTGCATCAGAAAACATTTAGACAATAACACGAATTTGTTAGTTAAAAACAGTTACAGGCCATAGATCTCAAATCCAAACCCTTCAGCATTAATTCAAACTGACCAATTGGAACCAGTTCTTTTAGTTTCCAGGCCTTTTATAAATTATTCCAGGATGTCAGTGCAGAACAGGCGAGGCAAGGAACATTTATTTGCATAGCACAATTTGTACACAAAAGTAATTCAAAGTACTTTACAATTCAAAGTGAAACATTGAAATTCTGCTTTACCAGTCGTGCAAACAGTTACAGGTACAGAAAGTAGCACTTGACATCGTAAGATTTGCAGAAATGCTCAATATTACTCCATGAAATACTCAACTAAATGAATAACATTTATCCCAGAATCAGAATATATTTTATTGCCATTGTCAGTGAAGAAGCATATGACAATAAAAGTAATAAACCATAATAAAATAAAGACATACAAATAATGAAGTAGAAATAGACTTTGACTGAATATAAACACCAAATATACAATATGGACAGCTGCACTTTTCTGGTCAAGAGTCTGCCACCTGCTTTCTTCCATGTAGATATTATTACTACTTAACTTAACTCCATGGAGACAAGCATCAAGTCAAGTTACAAGCCACATCTGTGGACAGATGAGCTTGTTCACATACACTATTTTAAGGCTAATACTGAACAATAATATACATGTCATTAAATAAATGCAAGATGGTTAAGTGTAATGTCCTACTGTGGAACATTTCAGGCAAAGCAAAACATCTTCATGGAGAAAACCATGCAACAAACCCTCCTCCAGAGAAGTTACATACAGGGCACCTAATACTTGACTAACTGAATTGCCATTTAGAGCTGTGTTTGTTTACTCTTTATTTATAGAGGTGTGGAGGCAAACTTATTTTTGACAGTGGTAAAGCACAGAGACTTTATCATGAAGCGAAGAGAAGGCCAAGAGTTTATCATGCTGTTGACAAAGCTAAGGGTGTCTACTTTAAGGATTTGAATGTAATATATGCAACAAATTTAGCTGACTTATTTAACTTTTTTCTTTGCTACATAATTTCATATATCTTGCTTCATATATATCTGTGTAAAGATGTTAATATGACTTTAAACTGGTATTGTATAGGCACAATTGTGAATATTAATTACATGTGTCAGAAAGAAAATATCAATTCAATGCAGCAGTGATTTGTGTTTTAACGTTGCTACATCTTCTCTTAACATAACTGTAAAGGTATTTTAAATATATGAGTCTTATATAGGCCTAATTTATATAAGCAACAGATGTGTAAACGGGGAGGCAGGTGCACGTATGGAGCTATTGAGTCACGTACTCTAGGGAAGCATGTTTGTGTTTTGAATTAAAGTAATAGATGTATGATTGATCAATTTCTTTCAACACATGAACTGCAGCTTAAGATAAACACAACAAGATGTGAATGCTGCAAACGATCTTGCACCACACAGTTAGCATGTGTTTTCAGTAAGATGAAGGATCATAAAAACAAAACCTGGAGTAGAATTTACTTCAGATTTAAGAAAACCCACATTTGTTTTAAGTATGTGCAAATGCGTTCCTGTAATGGCATTTCTATGTTCCAGGTTACATATTTAAAATGATTGCCCTGCCCAAAACTTTTTTTTATTTTTTTATTTTGTCACCTATAGGATATCACTTGGACTACAAAATAGGGAAGTAGTATATTTTGTATTGTTTTGTGTATTTCATAGCAGTGTTGTGCAATGGGAGGAAGCAGGTTTGATAGTATCAGGGCAGACGTGCTGCAGGGCCTGTGAGGTCTCTATCAGTTTGTCCTGAGATCAGTTGTGTGATCAGTGATGGGGATGTGCAGTGAGGATGTGAGCTGTGTAAACTCTGGGAGTCACATATAGGTAACCCATTCACACATAATCTCAATAAATGTTACTTTAAACACAAACTTTATTTTTTAAATCAGAAGACTGCACTAACCTGGCTCATGCTAGACTGATGTAGGACACTGAATTGACTTTTTACACATTATCAATCTGGAACGGCTCTTACTGAAAGTGATCAGGACCTATCAGGACTTTCAAAAGAATACTCCAATCTCATCAAGTTTGGTCAGAGTGAACAGCAGAACAAGCTGAAAGATCAAACTTTTGTTACTTCCACTTGAGAGAAAAGCACAAACATCTTCCCTGTCCACAAATGCATACAGTTTGAAGATTGTCTGTTGATGTCGTCATGTTTGTTTTGGTTCACTTGGGCATTTTGCCATTTGTTTCCGCCCAAACCATAATGCTGCTATACAATTGGGCCCAACTTCGGCTTACCAGCGTCCAGGCAGGAGCGTGCCAAGATGAGTTCTTGTGAGTTTGTGAATTCACAAATATTACAACAATCCATCTTGCTGCACACGGTTAGTCCTGACTAGGATCCTGTCTTATCTGAAGAAGACTTCTTGGAATCACTGCAGCATTGATGGATGGGTGAAATGCAACAAACAAATTTCATTCCAGACAATAAAGTATTACATACCATATTTGCACCATTCCATGAGGGGATAGTGAAGGATAGGAAAGAAAAAGGATATGCTTTAGATGACCTACACAAATTCAGTTACTTCCAGTGAACATTTTCATATAGTGGCAATCATATTTAATTGGCACGATAAGCAAACACAGCCCGGTAATTTGGCAGTTTTTTACACTGGATGCTGTAGTGCTCATAGCCACATTACACTGACTACATTTCATTTTTTTTATCATGGCTTTTAAGATTTACCTCACAACTTACATCAGGATTTGTACTAGTGGCAACAAATGTGATTATGTCCTTTGGCAAGGCATTTCATTGCCTAGTATGAAAAGTAAGGTAAGGAGTGAATGCACTGTATAATGCACTGTCTTTAATTCTATGTTGTGTGTTTACCCTATAATTTAAATGCAACTTTGCATACAAGTATTCAAAGTATTCAGAATAAAGTACTCTGATTTGACCATGTATCGAAATACATTACAAAGCACATTTTAATGCAGATATTCAGTATAACCATTCTTCCCATCATCAATGACGTCGATCTCCTCAGGTACTAGGGGTTCTACATTGAGAGATATGGGCCTGCACTGACTTTATGAATGACCTGGTTTTGAGTGGTTTCAATGAAGAGTTACACTGTGATGCCCCAGACAAATTGAATTTCTAATGAATCTGTATTAATGATATGCAAAAGAAAACATGGGTGTTTGGATGCCGGACACGTTCCATATAAACTCAACACAAGCAAAAGGCCAATGAAAACGGAGAGAAATGAATGCCTTCCTGTGGTACCAGAGTCTAGATTATGCAAGCGCTGCTCTCGGGAAGAAGCTATGGCCAAACTGTGTCAAAATGTCAAGCGCTTGTCAAGCGCTTTTCCTCTTCTAACTTTGTTATAGTCTTTTGGAATACAAGTACAAATACTTTCATTTATATATATATATGTATACACACATATATATATATGTATACACACACACACACATTATATATATATATATATATATATATATATATATATATATATATATATATATATATATATATATATATATATATATATATATATATATATATATATATATATATATATATATATATATATATATATATATATATATATATATATATATATATATATATATAATATTATTATATATATTAGCCTGCATATATCTAAATTTATGTGCATATTTATATTTAGCCTGCATTGGTTTTATAGGCCAGGATCCGCAGAGTGGTTTCTAAAAGCGTTCATAAACTTCACTTTTGCGCAGAGAGACTAAGTGCTGAGTTTTAACATCAACATTGAACATACACAGAAGCTGGTTTGATACCTGGTTCACAGTTTTGATTTCAGCTGGAGTTTGCCAGACATTCATCCGAAATGTAATATCCCACTGGCCTGATGTTTGTGCAGAGATAAGGCTCCACAGGCCTCGCTGCAGAGGACCCAGGTGCCAACTGTGAACACAACCTGTTTTATTGACACCTGCTTCATTTCAGATGCTCCTATTACTGCCCTCAAATATTAATATAACCTTCAGGACAAGAAGGAGTTTGTGTGGGAAAACTCTTTGCTGCTAATCTGGACTTCGGGCTATGACATGGTCCACTGTTATATCTAATGTAAGTATTGATAAACAAACATCCAGTAAATATTGAAACTTTAAACACCTTTACAACTTTTCATTTCAATTTTATACCATCGAAGTGATAGTCCTTTAATTTTGCATCTGGCATTTTTATAGCCTACATATCCTAACCTCTATGAAGGCAAGCTCTCTTTGGCTAATATACTAATAATATAATAGTAACTAATATTTGTTCTAACAAATGCAAAAAGATAAAGTTCCTTTTCAGCATTTAACCTTGCACAGCAAGATGGATTCTCACACTATTTGTGAGTTCACAAACTCATGAGAATTCATCTTGGCGTGCCCCCGCTGTAAGGTTAATCAGGTGGGCGGACCAATCACAGAGCTGCAAGGAGGTTTGTGCAGAAGCCAAAGGCGAAGCACCCAAGTGATCCAAAACAAACATGGCGATGTCAACAGATGTACTCCAGCCTATTTTAGCATCAATATGGACTATTTTGTTCATGAAAAACATGCAGAAGGTAAGCTCTTTGTGCATTTGTCGACAGGGAAAATGTCTGTGCTCTTCTCTCAGCTGGATGTAACAAAAGTTAGATTTTTTTTATTTGTTCCGCTGTTGTGATGCTTCAACTGATCAGATTCAAATAATCATCATAACGTTCTGCGTTTTCCGATCACTTTCAGCAAGAGCCATCCAAGTGATTGATAATGGATCAGATTCAGAGTGACACACATATCAATCTGACATGAGCCAGACTAGTCTTGAAATGTCCTGTCCATAAATGTCCTTTTTAATAATTTATGTAAAAATATAAAAGAATAAGAATATCAGTCAGACAGGTCAACAAAGTAACCAATGAATAGAGAAAAATTAATGAGTAATGAAACAATTCATTTGAGAGGTGACATTTTGCCCTTTTGTTACTTCCCGCGGCCCCTGGACGTATGTTTAGCACTGGTCCTTATCAGAACAAACATGGGAACCGCTTACTTAGTGATTAATTTAAGTTTGCTTATTTGAGATGGAAATACTGTATTTTATTCTCAAACCAAAAAAATGCCATTGTGACATCCCTCCTTGAAGATAATAGACTTCTGTGTGTCTCTGAGACAAAGACAAAGTGAAAGAGAGCACATGTTCTAAAGCTGTAGCTCTGAATTATCTCCATTGTTTGAAATACTCATTCGTCTTGTGCCTTGTCTCTCCTCTGCTTTGGACTGCGCTTGGGACGAGCAACAGAAGGGGGGAGAGGAGAAGGGAGGGGGGGGGGGGGGGGGGGCTTAGTCCATGTGGGCTGGGGGTTCAGTACTGTATGAGGCTCCTCTTAACTCATCATTTGTCATGACGTAAACCCCAGTGTGAAGCAGCTCTTTCTTCTGTCACAAGAACAGGACAGTAGATCCTCATTGTGGATGGTTAGATGGTTATGTAAACGTCCAAATCTCTACAATCCAACATAGATGAATTTGGCCTCATGTTTATCCCACTATCTGCAAAAAAATTTTCTGAAAAAAAAAAAAAAAAAAATCTAAATTGAGTACCTGCATTGAGTCCACCACTGACTCAGAAGAAGTCTCTTTGTGTTCAACTGCAAGTGAATAGCACAGCAGAAGCTCTAGCACTTTTACCGCACTGCAAGAGAGAGTCCTTGTAGTGTTTGGGTGGGTTTCCTCCGGTTGCTCTGGTTTACCCATCAATGTCAAATGTACATCATTGTCTACAATAGGTTACAGCTATCTATGGGTTTCAGAATGATGAAAAATAAGGAAATTAGTTGCCATAGTTCTTCAAAATATATATTTTTGAATGGGAAAAACAACCTCTGCATACAGGAAGCAGAAACAAATTTCCACATGCCCAGTTCAAGATCATGAGATCTCTGGGCGCTGTCAAATACTGTCGGAGGTTATAATACTCCCTACAATGGAAATGTGGCCAAACTTAAATGAGAAATACCACAATGTGTTTAGTGCTCATGTCTCTGTCTCCTCATGGTACACAAACCTTTCTGCCTCTCTTTACAGCTCTGAGGGCAATAGTTTAAATCTCACCATAAGAAGTTGCATCATTTTCTTGTTCCAAGCATTCACGTTTATCTATTATCTATATAAATAATCTAAATTGAGGGCCTGCATGAGGTGTATCTGCCACAGACACAGAACAAGTCTCTTTGTGTTCAACTGAAACTGAAGAGTAACAAAACCAACTTTCCAAACTCAAACAAGCAAGACCTTTCTCCAACATTTATTTATCTTAGTGAACTGTTGCTGAGAATACATGCTCTTTTCTACACAGCCTTGGTCCACATTTGCTGTAATTGCGCACATTCACACATAGGACGGCCAGAACAAACAGGCTGCTGGAGACTGCGACGGCACCACGCACGCAATTTTAGGTTTTGTGCCTTGCTCAATGGTAACTGAATGAGGCTTGTGTTAAACCTCAGGGCTGGTCAAATGACTCTGGAAGTTGTGCATGGATAACTAGTATTTAGACTGAATCATTTTACGACATAATGTGATGATGTAGTGAATCCCAACGTGGCAAATTATAAAGTTTTTGTTCAGTTTCTTAAATCTCATGGATACAACTGAAACAACAAAGAAAGAAGAAATCAGGTATGCAAAAGCAATTACTTATTTCATAAAAACAGAGATGTTATTGCTTTGTCTAGAATGTTCCACTGTATGGCATTAAACTTCTATCTCAATGGAGGCAAGCAAGTTACAGGTCAGATTGTAGAGGTAACTCCGCTCATGGTAAGAATGCATGATTTTCAAGGTATTTTGACCAATTAAAACACCTGTTGAATAAATGCAAAATAATACCATACTACAAAACATTACAGATAAAGAAATGACATTACCATGGAGACAAGCAAGGGGTGGTTGTGACCATGTGGACCTGTCACCAGAAAAGTTACATGGGTACATATTTATTTGACTTCTATATTCCACTGTGATCACTAAAGTAGACTGAGCAACTGGACCATACAGTTTAACACATGTACCAAAAGTACAGCATCCCTCCACTGATATAACCTAATATCTCCAAATATTCAGTGTGTACTCTGCCCCCCTCCCTCTGCAGGTGTTTATGAGACTAATCCCCCATAATGCCATGCATTTGTGGAGCAGAGAGAAGCTGTCCTGTGGGAGTGTGGCAGACCAGGGAGCCCTCATCTGAAGAGCTGTAATGGGAGAGCAAACAGTCTGATTACCAAGACCCAGCACACAGCAGCCTGCAGACCGACCACTGCTGCAGCTAAACAAGACTGCACATGAGTGAAAAGGGAATATTATTTTGTATTGGCTTTTCAAGAAGTTAACTTATAATAAAAAGAAAACAGCCAGCCAACCATTAAAGAGGAAGAAGCGAATATCAACAAGGAGTGACTGAATAAAATCTAATATAAATATCTCCGGCTATTGAGTCGGAGCATTTGGCAAAAGGCCTCAAAGCTGTGAAGGAGCAACAGCGCTATTCCAAGCTATATTAAATTTGTCACAAAAATCAATACTCAGATGCTAACCAATAAACTAGCATTGAAAAAACATTTATTTTCAGTATTAAATATCATTCTTAGAGTCGAAATAGTAGTAGTAAAATTTAAGTATTATAAAAGCACTACTTTACATAGGTAAAGTAGTGCTAAAGTAGTAGTAAAGTAAAATTAATGTATGTTTTGTTTATTGTCTTTGTATGGACAGTCTCAAGAGTCAAAATCTACAAAGACTATTGGACGTTAACTGTTTCTATGCAACAGGAGACTTGTGGTGGTTTAGCCAGGCTCATAATTCCTCAGAATCTAAACCAGACCGGTACAACTATTCACTTTTATAACATTTTTCCCAGTAGCTTTGGCCAACTTTTACTTTCCACCTTCCCGGTCATTCACTACCACCACACCTCTTCATTAATCTACTGCAGCCGTATTACTTAAGCCATCAACAAAATTAACAAATTAATCAGTCTGTAAAGGGGAAGTAACACATCTGAGCCGAATACATTAAGGACAATGCAAACACTGTGCAGGCTTATCTTCATATATTTATTATTTATTTTATTGATACACATGCACAGTAATAGTGGCTGTATTCTTTTGGACAGGTTGATTCCCAGCAGGCAGGAGCAGGGCCGTGGTGTCCCCTGTCCCTCTGAGGGCAGACAGGAGCACATAGAGGGGCTTTCTCCGGAGCACACGGCCCCTCTTCACTCACTGTTGACTCAGGGAATTACTCTGGATGTCAGGCCCGACCGCAGCTGATCCTCTGGGGCACCACGAGGCAGGAGGGGGGTACAGTCTGGAGAACCATGGACACTTTCAGCAATTGAGAAGTGCGTCGGTTATAGGTTTGGCTTGAAATGGTGAACAAGTCTGTCTAAAAAATATGATGTTTCTCATCATAATCATTAGCTCAACACAAATACCATATAGAAGATAATTTAATCTCACATATAATATTGCATCTTTAATTAATTAATAACATTTCAGATTAAGTTCAAAATGTCAAAATTTGTAACAATGGCTTGGTCTTATATAGCACTTTCTACAGATGCTCAAAGATGCAGTGAGGCTGCCAATCTGCACCACTAGCCTCTTTCACCATCACCAATCTCTCTCTCTCTCACACACACACACACACACGCACACACACACACACACACACCCCCCGCACACACGCACACACCCACACCCCCCACACACACACCCACACACACATACCGTATTCAGTGGTAAGGTGGGTGAAGTGTCTTGTACCAGAGCCACTGCTGCCCCTTGTGGCACGTGGTATTCCCAGAAGTCTCGGTAGGTAGAAATATGCACGTGCACATGCTTCAGAAAAGGAGAAGAACTTCACAATGTGGTGCTATTAAAATAATACAAAAGAACTGTGGGTTCCAAAGAACTGCTGTGCGGATCAGTTTTTTTTTTTCTGCCATTCCCAGAAGTCCAAGCCTCTGCGATCAGACAAGATCAGGCACTGAAAAGGAAATATGAGTAAATCGGTATATATATATATATATATATGTATATATATATATATATATATATATATATATATATATATATATATATATATATATATATATATATATATATATATATATATATATATATAAATTGATTTGTATTATTACAGCTGATCAAAATTGGTGTATTTATATATATATATATATATATATATATATATATATATATATATATATATATATATATATATATATATATATATATATATATATATCAAGGTCCACAAGCAGGTGACACCAATATATATATATATATATATATATATATATATATATATATATATATATATATATATATATATATATATATATAAATACACCAATTTTGATCAGCTGTAATAATACAAATCAATTTCTTGATTTTTTTAAAATGAATTTTGTGTTTTTATTTTTATTTGGTCAAAGCTGAAGCTTGAACAGATACTGTACCTGCTCTCAAATGTAGTGATGTAAAAGTAAAAAACAATCCACTGTAAAATGTAGTAAAGTGAAGTGCAGACACCTAAAAATTCTACTTAAGTACAGTACTTAGTAGAGTACCAGTTTTTACAACAGCATAGTGACATAAGCTGTCATTATAACAACAACCTGTATTGCACACAAATAAGCTATTAATTTTTGTATAATCTTGCAAATAGGAAAGACATGTCTGGTACAACATATTTGAAGGGAAGTTAACGAAGTGTGAGGATTACCTTGTAGGAATACCTAAAAACAGACATCTCCTTTCAGTGCTCTGCGCACAGCTGCGTGCTTATAAACTTCTATATGCCACGGGGCAGATATTTATACACCCCCGATGTCTGAGTTAAAATAATAGAAAACAGTCCGGTGGTGTGTAATCCCTTATTATATTTACACAAACATGTTAATGGAAAGAGCCCTCTCCACATGTTTCCACGGTGCTGTAATGTGTCAGTATTTGGGTATGTGTCTGGTCCAGGTGAGGAGCAGGCCTGGAGCACACCTGTGAACACCTGTGCTCATGAGGGGCTGCTGTTTGCTCTCACACCTCAGACTCAAATTCATTCAACAACCCGTCACCCTCTCCACAGACCACTCACCCTCCTATCTACCAAAAGACAGTCACTGAGTACATATGTGGAGGTGCTGAGTTTGGCTTTTAATTTAAAGGGGTAATATGTCACATTTCTGGTGGAGAGTAAACTTTTTTCTATGGAGATGTTATTGCTTCACCTGTAATGTTCTACATTGTGGCATTAAACTTATCTATCTCCATGGAGACAAGAAGGTGATGCTGCCAGGCCAGGACACAGTTCAAATCTGTGGAGCTAAAAAAACAAGTCATTTCATTGAAGATGTACAGTGTAACTTTTCTGATGATGGGTCAGCCACCTGCTTGTATCATTTAAAAGTTATTTTCTTTGCCTGGAACATTCCCCAGTATGGCATTAAACTCATCAAGGTCCACAAGCAGGTGACACCAACAGGTAAACTTATGGGTCAGATCTGTGGAGAGGTAACCCCACTCACAGTATGAATGGACGTTTTTCAGGTATTAACTGTAGTTGACCTGTATTAAATATTATTGGCTTATAGAATGTAGTTAAGTCACCCAAACCCAGCAATGCCATACTGTGGAACATCCTAGACAAAGCAATAACTCTATACAAGCATGTTTAAGCTATTGGCCATAAAAAGGGACAAAGACCTAATTAACCAGACAAAGTGTATTATAATACCCCAGTGTTTCCACATCCAGTACCTATTCTACGAAAGGTCACGGAGCGTTCTCACATATTTGAGTTCACAAAACCAAAGTGTGAATTTACATTACCCGTATGGACTGTACTTCAATCGTTCAGACAGGATACATATGGAGACAAAGACAGGTGGGAGTCCTCTTCATCAACAAAACTACCTTCACAGAGGTCACGCAGCTGCTGTAGATGCCAAGTGAACATAGTGAACATAAATTTATAAGCAACAGTCAGACCAAGAATTCATAGCTGGCCAAACTGTGGTTAACCCCCAGACATTGTTTTAAATTGTCAATCACTATAGAAACAGTCCTAATCTTTCATAATTCTGAATCTATTAATTGAAAAATGGCCCAATTTAGACATGTACATAACCTGATTGTTCAAAGCTGATTGGGAAGCAGGTTGGTAGCCTCAACAAGAGACTTATTCAGGGTATTTTGCTGCGGATTACACGAACAATGTGACCGAAAGCCCTTTGTGATTTGTAGCTTTTTGAGGAATCTGCAAAATAAATCATGAAATCACCTTAGAGCAGAAAAATTAGGGAGGAGGGTCAGTCACATGAGAACCATATGTAGACTCAGACCGGAAGATAAGCTTGGACACATGAGATGATATAGGTGTGCTGTCTTTGCTGTAAATAATAAGGTTCATGAAGGAGAGGAGACAGGAGAAATAATGGGTTTGCTATGGGCTAACAATGACAGCCATATTTGGAGAAAGTTCAGAATCTTGCTGAATAATGACATAATCCCCTACAAGAGACCTGACACCTGTTACAGTTGGAGTTTAAAGGTACACCTAATTTGTACTGCCTTAAAAACATGAAAATCTGATCTAATTTAAAGCTATTTGCAGCTATCCAAACTTCACCTCCCAAATAATTACCACAGTGAGTTTAAAAGAGTATGTCACAACTTTCTGAGGCCAGAGTGGAGCTTTCTCATCAGAGTAATGCGAACAACAACTACCATGCTGACAGCGCACGTCACAGTTCTCAGACAATAAAACACAACCTCTGAAAGGCCTCTGACAGATGTGGAAGGCATTACAATCGCATGGCTGGGGGTGTGTTAGGAAAGTAAGGAATGACTTTGGGCCACTGGAAACCTTTTAAACGTAACTAGTTCTGTTTTCCACATTTAAGACAGTAAAAATCAGCTGCAACACCTGCAAAAACTTCATTTTGATCTGATGGTGAGTGTCACAGTGATACTCAGGACTGCCATTGTCTGGGACGCTGTACCAGGGAAAGTATCGGCGCTCACCTGGTGGTCTGCACATACCACCATCAGGCTGTATACAGGAGGTACCGCCTCTGCTTTGTCAACACACTCTTCCTCATGACTGTGGCCAACTGCAAATCTACTCTCTGTAATCACTGATGGTAAGGATCAGCCCATCTCAAACTGTATCCAGATTAGATTACCCAACTCGGAGTTTGATGTTGACTTTGGTGCCATTTCCTCCGAGTTGGCACAAGATTAAAGATTTTGGTGAGTAATATGTGATACGGTGATGCTCGGTGGGAAGGTTAAACACAGAATGGATGATACAATACAATATAATCTTTCTGCGCAAATATCAAATTCACATTTTTAGATGTGTGTTGACATTTGAAGAGTGTACACAATAGTTATTCAAATACAGAAACCCCTTGGCAGATGTACCACCAGCTGCAGGTTTGTGGAGGCGGGGGTATCACAGCTGCTTCTAAATTACAATACACTGTAAAGCATTAACTGTACTGCTGTGGTTCTCAGACTGTGGTACGTGTACATGTACTGAAGACACGCAAGCATGTTCTGGTGGTGCGTGGACTTCTATTCACTTCTTGTTAGCTTAATTTTGAGTCAGTTCTATCCAAAATGGTCTCCTCCTTTGGACTGGTCCTGGTTTAGAACTTCTGTAACAATGGTGTAGTCCTATTTTAAACCTAATTTAGTCCTACTTTCAGTCTGAAATAGTCCTAGACCTGGGTTAGTTCTGGTGGTACTCAGAAAGGCAACTATTTTTCTTTAGATGGAACTGAGTGTGAAATCTTTGAGAACCACTGCTATACTGTATACGAACTTTCTTTGGAGAACCTCTCTGGATAATCCTGTTTCCTCTATCTAACTGGGCTCTATAAGTAGTTTGCATGGTACTCCAGCTCATGCCTCAAAATCTGAAGGAACATAACCTGTGTTACCTAGTTCAATGAGAACTTGGCTATAAGTCTTAACAGATGGTTCCAGAGCTTTCAGAAAGGGTTATAAATGCACAATGCAGAATTTTGGTCCTACATGGCCTCATTCAGTAAGTTATCAGAGGTAGGTAATATCCAGCAGTATAGAGGTTTGAAGAAAGAAGTGGATAACATTCACAATAGATAAGGTTGCAATGTCAGTGACTAAATGATTTGATTGTTTCTCCAGTGCCCACCAACCCAAAGATCAGTGGTTTAATCCAAACTCCAACCAGTGCATGTTGCTGTATGCTGTTGCTGTGTCCTTGGGCAAGACTCACCGTGCCTTAGTATGAATTTGGTGAGTGTGTGATTGATGGGTGTTAGAGGGTCCAGTGCAGATTGGTCGCTTTTGCTCCTGTCAGTTTACCTCAACAATGCCATGTAAAGCACTTTGAGTATTCAGAGAGGTGCTATATAAATCCATTGTTATTACGTAGTATTTAAGTCTTTTTTTATTTCTATACCTACATTCCCTGCATTACATACAAGTCTCACCCTTTTCAGAAATGCATTGGTGCAATTCACTTGTTTTCTCTCTCATTCCTCGGAGTATCCACCTGGTTGCCCCGGTGACCCCCTCTGTGACCTCTAACCCCTGGGCTGCAGCTGAGCGTTTGTCGCACCTGATGTTTGGACAGACTCTGCTTCTCAAAACAGACAGACATGAATGAACAGGTCACGGGCCCTGCCAAACAAAGAATCGCATTACACAAAGACTATATCAATCAAACATCTCCCTTGCGCATTCTCACCCGGGACGTCCCATACAGAGATCCCACCAGCTTCAAAGGAAACGCTACACACATCTTTTCCTCTTTTGAGAAGCAGGATTTCTGAAGATTAGTCTTGTTTATTGTCATTTGTAGCTTCTTGACATAACCTGAAGACAAGGAAGAGGGATTATTTACTTTAAAATAATACAAGGTGCAAATAACAGTTCAGAAAATTGGTCCTTTGTCTTCCAGCTCTGCAAAGTAACACTTTAGACTGAACGACATGCATGGGCAAGCTCCGGTACATTCCTAAACATAAATTATAGTTTGATAAATAAATTCTCTGTCTGTAGAAGCTGTTTGCTAAAGTATTGTAGACTGTAAAAGTGCATTGTTCTGGTGTGGCCGAGCGCAGAGAGGGCTGGGCTCCCGCTTCATGTGTAACTTATTCATGTTACTCCCAGGTCTGAGCCGGGATCGCCCGTTCAGCTGACTCTTAAATCTGCTTAAAGGGGAGGTTTGGGGAGTTTGACTGTAAATAATGTTCGTTGAGCTCATAATTGTTAATGTAGACTGTAAAAATGGAACATTAATTAACTTCAAATGAAAGAAAGGAGACCCCCACCATTTGTGTGTCCAGTTAGACATAAGTAAATACAAAATAATATATTTTTCAAGCAAAATTATAGTCTCAAAAGGTATATTATAAAAGGCCAAATATTAAAAATGCAGTACAGTACATTTACAATTGTTTACTATTACAACTCGTGAACCAACCAGTTATGATCGAAGGTTATGCCATAAAAATGAAAAGGAAAACAATGAAATAAAAGTAGAATTTATCAAACTAGACAAATTGTTTATATATTTAAAGATTTTTAAAATGTGCAAAACAAGAAATTACACATTGAATGTAATTATAAATACATATAAGACATAAATGCACAATTATTTTTAGTGCATATATCCCTCTTATTATCTGCTCATTTTCAGAGGTAAATTTGCGTATTCATTTCTCATAGTCTTTCTGATTTCTAACCCCTTTCATTTGTTCAGGTTTGGGATCAGTTTCTTCTGAAATCAAACAAAACTTTAACTTTTCAGCCTGCTCTTGATTACTGTTGAAGGTCCATTCTCACGTTGGGAAGTGTCCCACCTCTGCTCCTGTGCACCTGTCTGGGGCAGGCAGCTGTGGGTGGGCGGGCCTTGGCTGTTCGGGACATTCCTGAGGAGAAGTCACCCCGTTAATCCCCTGAGTTTAGACCCAAAACTACCCCTTGCCCCCCATGCTGCCTCCCTCTTACCCCCCTCTTACCTCCCATACCTCCACAGGCTCTTGTCCCGGCCCAAGCATCTTGCTCACTCAGCCTGGGTCATTCTCAAACAGGACAGTTGAAAGTTATTGTGAGATTGAGATTAAAAGAGGAGCAGCCACCCCCTGCTCCGGGCCCATGGGTGCTAATCCGACAAAATATTCAAGAATGAAGGCAAATATTGTGATCTCAGCCTTGTCTGTTTTGTGTGGGAAAAGTTTATAGAGAAACTGGAGAAATGTCAAATGTCAATTAAAAAAGTTATGTGAGGATTCTATTATTTTATACTGAAAATTAACATTAATCACATGTCAAATGTTTATCTCCGTGAAGACAAGCAGGTGTCACAGGCCAAGCTATTGTGGATATATGAAGAGGCAAGCCTATTTATAAATCATTATACTCATCATTATACTTTAGATTCTTATGCACAGACCTTCTATTTGTTTCATACCTTGATAGTTTCGGCTTCACTCTGACGCCTTCCTATGAAGTGTCATGTGACATGGCTGTGATACGTCTGGTTAACTGATTTATACAGATTTTAGTCCTGTCTTTCTACTTGGAGCAGTTGGATGACAGTGCCATCTGCAGTCCAACTTCTTCAGAACTGTATCCCAAGTGTGAGAAAGTTGGTACGCCCCCTCGTCCTGATTTACAGTCTGATGGACGCATTTCTCCATCTCGTTGGCCTCCTCGATGAACAACAGTATTTGTCGCTCTCTGTGCTTAGGACCTTACAATTATCCCAGTCGATGAGATGGTTTTCCCTCTTGCAGTGATCTGATATTGTGGATTTAATTTGTTCTTAGTGGGCTTGTCACTTGTGTATTAAAGGTCAGAAAGCAGATGGCGCTGTAGGAAGACAGTGCCAAAATCTGTTCAAATCAGTTGACCAGACACATCACAGCACATCACGTGACACTTCTGAGGAGGTCTGTACATAAAAATCTAAAGTATAATCAATACAGAAGACATAATGAACATAATGCAACACAGATGAGGATTAATGTCAATTTTCAAGGCAAGGCAAAACAATTACATCTCAATAGAAACCCACTACCAAAAATGTAAGTGTACCTTTAACCAGCACTTCTTGCTATTACATAGCCCACTATACTTAAAATGACTTCAATTACTTAAATAGATACTTAGGTATAACTAAATACTTAAATTGTCTCATTTTGCAGTAGGAACAAACAAGATACTACTTAAGTACTGTAGCTTCAAAGTTCCAATACACATTTTACAACCCCTTACAACACACCTGCTTCATATTACATGCATTTCCCTGTGTCTGTATTCTGTGTGTACATAATTAGTGTTTAAGGTGTGAAGGTCCCACCCCAGAACCTGTCCTTTCGTCTCCTGGAAACTTCTCCGCTCTAATTGGTCGTATCGCTCTCTCACTATCACAGCTCACTCTCCTCCTGTTTATGAGCTGTGATCCAAACAAGAGGGTCTTTATCGTCGGGGGAAATGCTGATGTCAGACCAGACCCGGATTTGGCAGGAGGGGCAGAAATGAGGAGGGTTACAAGGCTCCAGATCCATAGAGCCAGGACGTCCCATGGCATGTCCACCTCTGAGCTGCAGATGCTCCTATGTACATTACAATGGACTAATTATTAATGTACTACAACTTCGAGTAACGGAGTAGTTAAAGGATATACTAGCTCATTAATTGAAGGTGCACTATGTAACTTTAGAATATTTCAGTATGGCAGATCCATATTTCCACAGAGACAAGCAGGTGACACTGTTAGGCCAAGTCACAGGTCAGATCTGTGGAGAGGTGACCACACAGTAAGGTGCATGTTTTTCAAGATATTTTTTGAGCAATAAAACACCTGTTATTGAATTGATGTAAGATAATTAGAGAGATAGAGTTTTGTTTATGTCTTCTGAAGTTTAAAACTAACATGACCTGCTGGTGCCGTCTGCTGGTCTGGAGATAGATAAGTTTAATGCCAAGTCATGCCATGTACTCCACCAGAAAAGTTTAAAAGTTTAAGCTTAAGTGAGTTTGCACCATTCTTTTTTCTGTATGTTTTACCTTTATATAACTTCTGACTACAGTATTTGAGCACTGAGCACACTGGGGCTTATAGAGAAGGGACTTTATTACCATATCTAATGCAGCGTGAAGAAAATATTAGTTATGAAAACGTTGGTACCGTGGTGTATGAGCGTATATTTCTGTCTATTTTTATTCGTTTTGGCTCCTCAAACCCATTGGTCACACACGCTCGGCTCGGTAAATCCCTGTGCTTTCCTTCAGTCAGGTGTAAGCACTAAAATCACTAAAACCTCGGCGTTTGTGAATGGGATCTTTGTGGGTTGTAAGTGCAGCCTTTCTCACACAACACTTAACACAATTTGTTTGCTTTTGCAGCGCTCCATTAAAAAGTCACACCTTCTCCAGCTATTAATGTATGAGGGACTGAAAGGACTGAGGGGACCGACTGCTGCCGACCAGAGCTGCTGCTGCTACAGGGGTACAGGCCACACCAGAGGCAGGACAGCACAACTGTTACCTATAGGGTTGGCAAAAATTAAAATTAAAATTAAAATTAAAATTAAAATTAAAATTAAAATTAAAATTAAAATTAAAATTAAAATTAAAATTAAAATTAAAATTAAAATTAAAATTAAAATTAAAATTAAAATTAAAATTAAATGTACACTACACTTTCAAAGGTTTGGACACACCTCCTCATGTGTTTTTTCTTTCTTGACAGCGTTGCAAACTCTTGGACTTCTCTCTATTAGCTTCCTGATGATTCTTGAAATAGTTTTTCCTTCAAAGTATACCATGTCAGTGTTAAGAAATGCCAAGAGTGGAAAGTTGTGATCATTTTGAGGAATCTAAAATCTAAAACAAGTTTGAGTTTATATTTTTGTTTGCTACTTTCCATATGTGTCATTCACAGCTCTGATGTCTTGTGAGAATCTACAGTGGGTTGACTGGTAGTATGTGTTAAATAATAAAATAAGCACATCTTTAAGTGTTCAATGTAGTAAAAAACACCCATAAATCTGTGTTAAATTTACAATGGAAAAAGGTGAATTGTTAAAAAAGAGCAAACTATAGACTACTGGGAAACAGCATTTTAATGTGTTAAAATGTTGTAATCATTGATGACTTTTGAGCATCAGCTGCCTTGTAGGAACAAATACAAAAAACAAACAAACATGTAAGCCTTTGGTTGCACGGTGGCAGAGCCCATCAAGTCTGAACAGTTACATGTCTTACTTCAAGCATGGAAGGAAGGTTTTTGCTCTTGAGTGGGACATTAGTTAATTCTTTAAACCCATAAGTTTATTAGATATTTTGTTTCCCCCTCCCCCCTCCCCTCACCTGGCCTTTGTTCAGATTCACCTGTGCTCTCTGGTTTTCTTCTGTCAGGCCAAAGCTGGCACACTATCAGACAGCAAAAACATAGATAGCATCTAGTGGTGTTATGTGAGAATACACCAGGGCTGGGCCAATCCAGTTACAAATGGTAGCTTTAAGAGTTTTGTACAATGGCACATATTAATATTTCCATGTGCGTTTAAACACTGATCATTTTGACAGTCAAGTTTTCATGATCTTGTGGTTCCCAAAGGCTGTCGTGGTGAGACCGGGTACCCTCCTCTGCCCACAAACCGCCTCAATGCTAACTCTGTCCCGGGGCACTGTTTGCACACGAGAGAGAGAGAGAGAGAGAGAGAGAGAGAGAGAGAGAGGGAGAGAGCAAGAGAGAGAGAGAGGAGAAGGGAGAAGAAGGGACGAACCTCATGATTTGGACCAGACCGATTTTGGATACATGTCTCCAGCTCCTCCATCAGCGCAGGCATCAGTCCAAGGGGAACATATTTGAAAACGTTGACATTCGGCCAGATCGTAAAAGGTGTTTACGTGCAGAAATCACACATGACAAGCTGGTCGCATTGTGTGGATGGTTTGGCACTGGACTCGGGGTTAATGAAGGAAAATGAAGACTGAGGCTGTGACAGTGGTTCACCTGTTGCCACGGAGATGTTTGGGAAGAGCAAATGTTGTTCTGGGCTCAGAGCTAAAATCACCAGCAATGAGATTCTAGCCACAACATGAGCTCCAATTAGGAATGTGGCTGTAAACATGAATACTGAGTGAGGAGTATTTCTAGAAATTAACAATGTCAAATTTTTCAATTCAATTCAATTCATTTATTTTTGTAACGCCCAAAATCACAACAACAGTTGTCTCGAAGGGTGTTTCATGTTTATGTTCATGTCAAAATATTGTTTCATTTGAATGGGAAAAAGTAATCAAAAAGTGCCTCAAAACAGGAAGAAGTGATGTCACTTTCACGTCATTTATTTCCTACACAGTCCTGTCAAAAACCCTTTTCTAAAACATAATACTAGTTCCTAATTGTAACATTGACCTAACTGAGAATGTTAATTTTTTGGGAAATAAATAAATAAATACTAGCATTGTATCAAGTGAAAAAAATGATTATATGTAAACTAATTTAACAGCAATTATTGTTACTCCTCATTTATAAACAATAATTATATTATATACAAGTACAGATATATTACAATACTGATTTACCTTTTATTAAAGGTACAGCATGTAACTTTGTGGAGGTAGCACGTCGCTTGCAGGATTTTATGGAAATAGAAAGTAAAAATTCTCCATGGAGATCAGTTTCATGTCATACTGTGGAATATTGTAGCCAAAGGAACAACAATTCCATGAGAGCAAGCATCTTCAAGGCCAAATAAGAGGCAGGTTTGTGGAGATTGCAAGCCCCCTCACTGGCCAAAAAAACAAAACAAAACAAAAAAAACGTTACATGCTGGGGCTTTAATTATAAATCACAAAATTCACATAATTTATTATATTAGTCACATAAATAAGTTGTGCATTTCACCAATCAAAACACTTGAACTTGACGTAAAAATCATTTTCCACAGACTTCATGTGTGTTCCTGTATCCCTAATAGGAGATAAATTTGTCATTTAATTTTATAAGTCAATCAGTCTCATTTGTTTATGTGCTGTTGTTTCCAAAGAGAAAGTCAACAGACCCTGAAGAATAAGCGCTAATTTAAAACCCTGTTTTGTGGACCTTGTCTCAATAATAAAAACAAAAATTGGGCCAAAATTGTTTGCAAACATTTCCTTATAAATCCACGAAACTCCAAAGTGTTTAAAAATCCCTGGTCTGGTGTTGTAATTGAATTTTATTTGGTCTCAAAAACAGAAGCATCTGTTCTTTAGATCGCCTCTCCCAAACCACAGCTTTATTATTGATCATTATTATGACTGGAAGGAAAAACTGCTGCCTACAAATTCAACCACCAATTAGTCCAACTTTAACCTCAACGTCTCATTCATTTACATTTATATATATATTATATCATTTACCCGACCCTGCTTCTCCCATCACTAACAAGCTTGTCTACAACTTTGTCAGTGTCTGTTTTCTGTCTTTCCCATGTACTAGTGTTGCCTTTGTAAGTCAGTTAGTGTGACCACCTTAAATTGTATAGAAAAAGAGGCCCAGGGTGTAGAATGAGGGACAGACAATGCAAATGTAAGCTTAGTAACACCATATAATTGTCTGCAGTTTATATCAGTTGTAATGCGCAGAGATTGGAATAGCAATAGGTGCCAAGATATTATCAGGTGGAGATACAAGCCTGTTCACAATAAGGACGCAAGTGAATACTAAATATAGTAGGTATTTATAACTCACATGGTACAAATGAAACAATAGTGCAGAGGGATAAGAGTAAGTCTTTGTCCCTGCAGTGCATCTGAGTTTTCCATTACTGTGGATGCTGCTTAAGAGGGGCAGAGGTGAGCTGGTTTAATCACTTATATATTTGATCCGTTTTCCTGATCAGACCCTGCTTCTCCCATCACTAACATGCTTGTCAACAACTTTGTCAATACTCTGTTTTCTTTCTATTTCTTGTGTTGCCCTTGTAAAGTGAACTAACAGACTTTTGGTTGTGTTTTCTACTAAAACCTGATTGAAACTTTATTTAAACTCATTCTAATTGCACAAAAATACAGTATAACCCATGTGGTACAAACAAAACAAAAGTTCAGGGGGATAAAAGTCAGCCTTTGGCCTTGTAGAGCGTCTGAACTTTCTATTGCTGTGGATGCTGAGGTGCTTAAGAAGGGCAGAGGTGAGCTGGTCTAATCCACCTTCAGAGGCAGACTGCAGCTTTCAGTTCTCCTGGGGTGCTAAAACCAGACCACTGAATGGGATATATCACAAAAAGGGGACCAACGTGTTAATCATAAATTAGGGGCTAAGCCTGAGTAAGCGGGTCAGTCTGAGGTCAGTGGCGCTATAGGGGACTATAGTGTGTGAAAAGCCACAGATTTTCTCTAGGTCGCTGTAATCAGTCTGAACAATGTACAGTAGTGTGAAGTGGAGGCCGCCCAGAGCCATGTTGTTCCTGCAGAAAGAATCCATTCAAGTGCTTAACTGTGACTGTTTAATAAGTACAGCTCACACTCATGTTGTGGCTTCTATAGCGGCTCTGCTAATAAACATGGGCAGAGCAGAGATCTGTCCATGTGTCTGTCTTCGGTCGCCGTGGAAATGTGGGATGTACAGATGTAAGTATCATTCATGTTTCTAATAGAAGAGTGTGGCCTGGGGGGAGCTGGCAGTCTCTGTCAGAATGAGATGAGACACTGTGTTTGCTATGTATGAGTAAGGCTTGGCTCCTGCACAGAACAAGGTGCTTTATTAAAGACAGAAACACTGTGTTATGATTTATATAAGAGGCCTTAATATCACACTAATGAGATTAGGCACAATCGGAGGCATTCCACAGCCTAATTAAGCATCTTAAAGACATTAGGACACCACATGTATAAAAGAGACTTTATTTCTAATGCACAAATACATGTGAACATGTTGTATGATCTGCTCTGATTAAAGGAGTTGTAAACTGCTGTACAAAGCACAAGGAGATGCTATAGGTCAGTACATTATTATCTGTGGAGCAAAAACTACATCAACATCAACAGGAAAATACAGGGCAAAATACAGCAAACATGAACATGAACTTGTACAAGAATACTTTTAGAAACACAAAGACACATACATTGTATGTGTTAAATAATTTGTCAGGACATCAAAAGCTAACTACATCATTCACAGATTCAGCAGTCTGTTTAAATACCTTATTCTACAAAGTGAATTTACATTTCTTTTAAAGTACAAAGTGCAAATACTATGGTTTCCATTGTTGCCGATTGGAGTGGGCACAATCTCCACACAGGAGGCAGTCACAGCGGTTCAGCCTTGTTTCTCAAAGGATTCTGGGAAAAAGACATTTGTGTCAAGAAGGTAACTTATAAAAACAATGTGATTTACAATCATTTATACAAAGTGAGAATAAAACTTATTGAATGATAAAACTTAAAGGTGCATGTAACCTTTCTTGTGGAGAGTCCGCTACTTGCTTGTATCCATGGAGAAGCTACTACTTTGTCTGGAATGTTCCATGATATGGCATTAAACTTTTTATTCAGTTACACATTTCTTTTTCCAAAATACCATGAAACACATCCATTGTTACTGTGAGCAGGGACACCTCTTCAGAGATATGACCTGGATCTTGCCCAGGTGGTGTCACAGGTTTATCTCCGTGGAGATTTAATGACATACTGTGGAACATCCAGACAACTCTATAATATATTCATAGATACAAGCAGACTCCACTAAAGTTACATAGTGCACCTTTAATGGACAGTGTTGTAGAGATCACACAGTTTGTCTAATGTGAGCCTGAGTTGACCTGCTGTCTGACAAGAATCATTTATGAAGTGCAAATACAAGCTCTGCTAAAAAGTGCCCCTGTCTGGTTTTATGACCATTAATTGAGGATTAGTGAGTGTGTAAGAGGAGATGTTTACGTACTAGTTTAACTGGAGGGCAAGCCGTCGCCTGTTTTGGCAGCTGCAAAAGAACAAATAATAAGAGTCATAAATAAAGTATGTTAATGTGCTGCTTTAGAACAAGGGTTTTAAACATGTATTGTGTTTTTGTCATCACATTCTCCTATAGCGCTGGCTGCAGGTTTGATGTATAGTGTAATCTAATGCAGATTTTGTGGTGTGGTTGGATATATAATAGTGTGATAATGGGCCTTGTTGTCACTAATATAAAACATCAGGTTCAACAATTACAGATTTTCCTTTTGGATACTTCTTATAAAACACATGCAATCAAAATTAATCTAGCATACAAAGTAAGTAAGCCAAATGAGAAAACCAGTGACATTTTTTAAGATGCAATGCAGGTTGTGGAATAATTTGGCATATGCATAGGAATAATTTCCAATTTTATTTGTTGTTGTTTTTTTATAACCCTGCTCTGAAACACTTGTATATCTAAAATTAAGACTTTTCTATGCTATGACACAGTCAGCTCAGTCTTTGTTATCTTGGCCTATGTCATCAGAGGTATAATACTCCCTATAAAACTAGACTGTAAATAGACTAGAATGGACCTGGACAAGACTGGAATGGATAAAACTATTACTGTGTCTTGAGGGTTCATCTCTGGTAATGGTAAATTAACTTCTTCAGTCTCAGTGTCTACTCTTTCAAATTTCGGACTACTACTGATTATTCCACAACAATTATTATAAACTAAAAGAACTCTCCATATATATTTTTATCTAGCATTCTCCTTACCATCATCCTTGATAACGCCCAGGCAGCCATCAGCTCCTGCAGGGACAGGGCCTTGTCGTTGCTGATGTCGCAGTACTCCACAAACTTCTTGACGCACTTTTTGGGTTTGGACTTTTTGCGCAGAAAACCGTTTGAATGGTTTGATCTCCTTCTTGCCGATGTCGCCACTGCTGTTTTTGTCAAGCTGACTGAAATACCAGTGCACCACCCGCTCCTCCAGGGTGTGGTTTGGGTCCGGCTCTGCCATTCTAGAAACCATAGTTAATAAGTTTACTTATTGTTAATCCAAATGAAAAAAAAAAATACATGTAGACAGAGACATGTACATCCAAGACTGTTGAACCTGAGTGCTTGGCCTAGAAAGTAAAACTCTGAGAAAGAACGTAGATCTGCACTGCATTCTGTTGTAAATTTAAATAAAATTGGGAGGATATACTTTCTTTCTCCAGTTTTGCTAATACTGCACCATTACACATCATTAAGCAAAATGGGTCAAAAGGTGTATTTGTTACATAGGTATGTTTGAATATCTAATTATATACAATATGCAAACAGTCAGGTCTTTAGAGTAGATTTTAGTCATCCCATGTTTACAGAGAAAACCTGCCACAAATGACTAGAAATTAGTAGAGTGGATGAAAACTAGAGGTAATATGGGTAAGAAGAAATTGACAATTGATTGTTATTAAAGTTTTTTTTTTTTTGTTTTTTTTTTTGTATTTTAGAGATACCACCATAATGAAGTAGTTTTTGCTTCAAGCTTAGTAACTACTTGATTAAGGGGTTATGTAGGAGTTAGGGTTATGGTAATTAAGTAGTTACTAAACCATGTTACTGATGAATATAATTCGGTTCATGGTTTATTAGGACTAATTCAAGTTTAGTTATTTTAAAGTGTTTTACCATACATACCACATGCCAGTACTACACATCCCAAATGACAGAAAGAGTTTGCGTACCTCCCAGCAGATGCAGGATCAGTGACAGCGTGCACCATGTCTGTGGACAGCGCAATCCAGAACACTCGTCAAGAACTCGGTTTTCTTTGCCCCAGGACAGCCTAAGAACAAGACACCAGAGGTGAGCAGAGGGATGTAAGCTTATATATATCAGACATGGGTGGTAATAGGTGATATTTACTTGAAAAACATTCTGAAGAAATTATAAGCGTATTTTTTATTTTAGTAACAGTTCCCTTGGTAAGTAGTTTTAATAAAACATGTCTTCCCACTGGCTGCGGTTACATGCACACTCAAGATCATATTATATCATATTTGTTGTTTATAAGATTTATTAAAATGACATATAGTTTGCTGGAGGCAAGCCGTCACCTAAACAGCAAAATGTGATACAAGTAATCAGATTTTTTCTGATTTTTGTCGTCTATTTTTAGAAAATACCATAATTTCTTCCTTATTTAATGTTATTTAATTACGTAAATGTTACATCCAAACAGATACTCAGGACTGTTATTAAGTACTTTTTAAAAACTTGTTTGAGTAATTATTTGAATCACTACTTTTACAACTTTCTGGTTGCACTCTGTACCTTTCTGGTAGATGGTATGCACTTGCCTTCATGAAAATATTATTGCTTTGTGCGGAATGTTCCACGGTATGTCATCAAATGTACCGATCCTGCATTTATTTAAGCATCGTTTTTATTGCAAAAATACAACAAATACACGGATTTAACTGTGAGTGGGTGCGCCTCTGGACAGAACTAATTTGTAGCTTGGCCTGGTAGTGAAGTTTAATGCCATACTTTGGAACATTCCAGGTAAAGCAACAACATCTCAAGCATCAGACCCTACACCAGGAAAGTTACATCTAGCACCATTAAAGTAACCGGACTTGAGTACATGTTGTGGTTACTCCATCCATCTCTGTATATATCAGCAAACGTTGAAAATTATACCCCAGTGAACCGCATTACAGCGAGGCAGAAAGCAGCCGTCATAGGTGGCCCAGTAAATGTCTGGGAGGGGACGTCATATAAGTGTAGTTCTGCTCCACATAAAGACAACACTGCCTAAACTAGACTTATGTTTTATTTTGTCTCATAAAGAGCAGTGTGCAGAGGGGAGAGTCAGCTGTCAATCACTCCAGAGGCCCAGAGATCAACTGACAACGTGAAAGCTACATTCAATAAAAGTCTATATACCACAAAAATGTCATACTGCGATTGGTTAAGATGGTGATGATAAAAAGCACAAGACCTAAAGGAGACTGGGCTTTCGTCGCTGCAGTTTCTGTCCCCTGGAATCAATCCAACAACCCAAGTGTTTAAACCAGTTGTTGATTCATTTAGTTATTTATTACGTAAACTGCTTTTTGTTTCCAAATATATTATTAAAATGAGTTGAATAATAATAAGTTGAGTATTGAGTGGACAGAGTAGTCAATACATTGTTGTTTATTATTTGGGATTTGTGGGATTTATTTTCCTATTTGAATAAAAAAAAATCTTGATACCAGTCAAAATGAAATACGCTAAATCTAAGTTATAAGCACTTAAACTGAACCTAATAAATACAGTTTTGTGGGGGTGTATCTTAATGACAATATTCAGATGACACTATGGCAGTCCATCAGAAATCTACCACACTGTGACTGTATGTCGTGGTTGATGTTCAAGTATCGAAAGTGAATGGACTGTAAAACTAACCACAGCACTGCAGAAATATCACTTGAAACCCTTGTTGGACAATTAAACTACAAGTGTCTGTTCTTTGTGTATTTTATTTGAGATTCATTCAGCTTTTCAGTTACAATACCAGTGCAGACAATATATTATTTAAGATAAACTTTATAATCCCCAAAGGGAAGTTTATGTTGCGTTCACTGCCCATGTCTTAAACACAGTTACACTCATACATCACACTACAGGCAGCGAGACAACAACGGCCACAGCTCATCAAAAGAAGAAGACAAGTAAATGTCCATTATTAATGTCCTTGTTCACTTTGTGCACTGTGCAATCATAAAGTGTCCAGGTTATTGCACCAGCTCCATTGCACAAATATAATTAATAACAACCATAAGTTTCAAGACATTCAATTTCACAGATCCTGAAGCACACTGGATAAAAAGTGACTTAAGTGCACCTTTGTTGAGCAGATTTGTTCAAGAGTGCAGCAGATGTTGGCAGAAATGACAGTTTATATCTGTTTCATATTCACTACGTAAAAGGTGAGGGGTTTCCAACAATTCATCTGGCCTAAGTGAGCACAGAGTTCACAGGGAAGGAAACTCTTTCCTGCCAATCACCTTCATGGCCTTATTTACCAGTATTTCAAATTTAGTTTTAGATTGGACAGTTAAAGATCCAAACCAGGCAACCATACTGTAACATTTTTCCAAAACAGCATTAGAAAAACAGGTCATGATTTTTGTGCTCGCACCAAATAGCCTCCTGTATGTCTCCTTAAAAGTGGAGCCTCTGGGACAGTTTTGAACAAAGAAAATCAACATGTACATTCCATTTGAACAAGTTGTCAATATACACACCAAAATATTGGAAGATGAAACCTGCTCAATTTGTCTACCCTCAATGAAAACAGGACTGTGAGGTTGCAGAGGTCAGGGGTCAAACACCATCTCTTTAGTTTTGGTATTATATTAAGAGTTAAGTGATGCTCATTGCACAGAAAGGAGCTTATCTCTATGGTAGGTAGAGATACAGCCACCTTTGTAGAGAAGGCTCACAATTATCGTTTCATCTGAAAACTGTATGGTTTTGTTGCCTAGCTGACTGTTCTGATATTCATTTTTATACAGGGTGAACAAAATAGGTGACCGTTTTTAGAGTTTGATAAAGTACTGCTGACCCTCACTTGTTTAGACCTGTTTGTTAAGAGGGACTAAAACCATTTCACAAATAAAGGGCTTACGTTCAAGTCAAATAGTTTTGGACAAGAAGATCAGGGCGTACCGTGTCAAATGCAGAACTAAAATCTGCAAATAAAACCCTTGCATAAGTTCTGGGAGATTCCAAGTGTTTGCAGATCAGGTGTGGCAGACAGATGACTGCATCTGCTGTAGGGAGGCCCTGTCCGTACACAAACTGCATTGGGCAAGATAAGTAGACACTTTAGATTGGTCTGTTGACCATTCTCTTTTTAAAACTTTTCATCACAACACTTGTAAGTGCTACAGGTCTATAGTCTCGATTTGAGTGAGTAAGATAGGTAAGATGCCTTTGGAAATGGTGCTTCAGTCTAGTCTTAAACTGTGTTAAAGCCACAGAAAAGGCTTGTCACCTCTGGTCTTGAGTCTAGCTTTGGGCACAGCAGCAGCAACTGGTAAGTTTACTCCCTCAAATAAGGAGGACCTGTAGAGTGCAGAGATGTAAACATAATCAATAACATTTTGAATTGCACTTGATATAAAATGGGGAGCCAGTGCGGGTTGTGCAACACAGGCGTGTTGTGGTCTTAGTTTTTGTACTGGACATTCTGTAAGCGCTGCAGGGAGCCCTGGTCCGGCCCCGCATACAAATAAGTAGATGGTTGTTTCATATTTGTCCAACAGATCAGCCAGGTAGTCAGATCAGGCATTTAAGAAACGGCACTTACTTAGTAAGGTGAAGCCATATCTGCCCTGCACTGACCTGAAGCATGTCATTCATGCCTTCATCACCCTCAGATGAGACTAGACTATAACTCATTCTAGTGTGGGTTGGATCAAGGCTGCGTCCACCACTTATAGTTAGTCCAAAATGCTGCTGCGCACATGCTCACAGGAACCAGGAAATATGAGCTCCTTTCTCCTGTGTTGGCCTCTCTGCACTGGCTCCCTGTCAGCTTCAGGATTGACTTTAAGATTCTGTTGATGGTTTTTAAATGTCTCCATGGATTGACTCCTCACTATCTCTTTGTGCTTCTGTCTGTCCATGTTCCCAGTAGAACTTTAAGATCAACAGACCAGATGATTTTGAATGTTTCAAGGTCCCTGCTAAACAGTGTGCCTCTGGGTATTTGAACAGCCCAATCTTTAAATATTTTTAAATCTTTAAATCTGCACTGGCTGTGAACACAAGCTGAGTGAGACATTTGTATTGTTTTGTTTTATTGTGTGTTGTGTATTATGTGTTGTATGTTTAGTCTTAAAAGATTACACTTTATACTGCCTTTGTACAGCACTTTGTGCAGCTGTGGTTGTTTTTAAATGTGCTTTATAAATAAATTTGACTTGACTTAAAAGAATTACAATAATCCAGACGTGACGTTACAAACGTGTGGATTCCTTTTTCAAAATCCGCCTATAGAAGGTAAGGCTTTACTTTAGCAAGGAGCCTCAATGGAAAGAAGCTGGACTTTATGACAGAGCTGTGTTTGTTCAGTTTGAACATAGAGTCCACATCACCCCAAGATTCCTCACTTCATGGCGACAATAAGAAGATGAGGATCACACTCAAGCAGTCAAACTAATCCTAGTTTGGCCAAGCAATCTCTCAAAGTTTTATTTTGAGTTAAGTTCAGGAAGTTTGTGCTTAGCCAAGTCTGCACATCCCTGAGACAGTCCTGCAGAGTTTAAACTGTGGTCTGGCTTTCATTGGCGGTCACTGGCAGATATATCTGACTGTCATCTGCAAAACAATGAAATGCAATTTTGTGCTTTCTAAAAACATCACACAGCAAGAAGTACAGAGCAGGGAGGACCAGCACGAATGTAAAACCCTGGTGCACACTGTACTCTAAGGGACACACAGAGGAGATGTATTGTTCTACGTACACAGGAAAACTCCTGTCTGACAGATAGGATAGAAACCAACAGAGTGCTGTACCCTTAGAGCCCACATGTGTCTCCAGTGATCCATTGTGTCAAATAAGTGATAAGCCTAAAAGCAAAAGAACTGCGGATTTGCCAGAGTCAACTGTTAAACTCACGGCCATTGAAAACTTTTTAAAAGATTGGATAACAGGCCTCAGACAATTCCTGTGCATGGCTTCTGATTAAAAAAGCAGGCAACCCATCTGGAACAGCAGATTTTTTTGGAAGACACTTTGCTAACAGTAGACTGTATGCATTGCAAATCAATGTTAAAACCATCAACTGTGTCTTGCTTGCTGCCATGAGGGTCATTTTTTTTGTCTTTTACAACATATGGCAAAAGTGCTTCAAATGTGTTGTATCCTTGTCTTATCCTTCAATTAATCACTAGCAGCTTTTTATAAACACATGTTTTATTACATTGAGACGTAGGTCAGTCTAATTATCACTTTGTAGAACTTAATATGATATTGGCTGTTTTCAGTTTTTCCCGTCCCTGAGACACTCCTGACCCAAGTGGACTAAGCACTTTTAACCATTACTTCAGTAGTGTGATTTTGCTCCTTCAGTCCAGCAGCAGCAGCAGACAGAAGGTGATTAAGACTTAGCAAATGTTAGCTAAACAAGAGGAAAGTCTGTCATTAAATGCCAAAAGTAAAACCAACACTGAGGCATTACACTGAGCCAAATGACGGGGGAAAATCAAACTGATGGACAACTGCAGTGGAATGAGTAATGATAGTGATTGTTGGTTTAGGCCGTATATTTTTAAGAGAGTTTGAGGAGGTGAGGGCTAGAGGCTGAAAAGAGAGAAGGAAAAGAGAGAAAGAGAGAGAAAGAGGGAGCAAAGATGGAGAGAAAGAGAGAGATAGGAGGGGGAAGGGGTAAAGAGAGAGTGTGTTAGAGAGAGGGGATACAGAGAAAAAGACAAATAAATGAGGGAAAAGAAAGAGAGGGGGGAGAGTGAAAGCAAGAGAAAGGAGGGGAAGAAAGAGGGAGGGAAAAGAGGGAGAGAGCTGAAAAGACTGAGAAAAAGAGAGGGTGCAAGAGAGAGGGAGTGAGAATGAGAGAAGAAAGAGGAAAAGAGGGAGGAGTTAAAGAGAATGAGAAGGAAAGAGAAAGAGAGTGGACAAGAAAAAGAAAAATGGGCGAGAGAGGGGGAAAGAGAATGGGCAAAGAGAGAAAGAGAGGAATAAGGGAGAGAGAGCGAGAAAGAAAGATAGAGCTAGAGAAAGGGAGAGGGGGTAGAGAGAAAAGAAAGAAACGAAGAGAGAAAGAGGCGTAAGGAAGAGGGGAAAAAGAGAAGATTTCGAGAAAGAGAAATGTGAAAAAAAGAAGAAGAGAGGGCAAAATGGTGTTAAATGGGAGCAAGAGGGGGAGAGGGAGGAAGATAAAAAGAGAGAGTGATGATAAAAGAAAGAGGGAGAGATATGGCAAGGGCGATAAAAGGCAGGGATAAAAGGAGAGACAGAACAAAGATAAAAAAGAGAATTAGGGAGAGCTTCCTAGTTTCTCACAGTTGTTGCCCGTAGAGGACACATTCTCCACTCTTTCTTTATGGCCCAAGCCTGAGGGGCCAGATTCTCTCCTCTCTCCGGTAATAGCAGCTTTGACTCTGTAACAGGTGTGGACCAGCGCAGCCTCCAGAACTCTGCTCCCAATAGTGCTTAAGTCACATGTCCAAACTCCTCATTACATTATTATGAGTACACCGTGCTTGGGTCTGAACACACCTCTCAGCCTCTGCCCAGTAAAATATCAACCCCACTTGTTAATGGACAAAATGGTGCTTTGCCAAATGTCTAGTGCTTAATTGGTCTAGACGCGACACAATTGTAATCCATGAATGTTTTTGTGTGCAGAACATTTGTGGTACGTTTTGCAGCGTACGTATGTTTTGCGGCATTAAGCAAAAATTGTTGCATGAATAATTGTGACTTTTTAAAAAATATGAGATAGAAAAATAAATAGTTTGGACAGTCTCACTTGAATGCATCATGGTTGTCACAGCAAACTGACTACATATCATTAGAGTACATGTTTTTATGATAAAATTGCATATCTTCTTAAAATGGAAAATAGTATATCATAATTATAACCAAAAAATGTATAAAGTCGGTGGTAACACTGAGTATCTGGTACTTAGGAAAAAAAATCAACAGTTTTTATTTTAAATTCATTTGACATAAACTTTCTATTGTGCTATGGCAAATAGTAAACACAAGATCCAACCAAAAAAGCTGCTGGATCACTATTGTTAAATACATTTATTACACTAGTAAAATATCTGTGTATGAACACTAAGGTTAATATTTAGCATCGTATCTACACTGGCTTAAAGGTCCTCTTTTATGTAAAACTGATTCTTGTGAGCTTTAAGCCATGTTACCTCATCAAAAACATATTTCCAAGGTTGTGTTTTGTTTCATTCACACATGTTTGAGTAATCCTGCATTATTGAGCTGTTTGTATCCCCAAAGTACAAAATTCTCTGTTCCACATTGTGATGTCATGTAGTTTTCAAGTTAACAGCTACCATTTATCTTCTGTTCAGAAGAGATTTCCATGGACTGTATAAAGAAGTGGACTAAGTGAGTGTGACGTCACCCATAGTGTCTGGCTCCAGTCAAACGAAGCTTATCAAAGCTCGCAGTTATAGGGGTGAATCTGTAGTGAAGTTGCATATTAGGAATTTCAATCACAAGGATCATAGTGACCAAAGAGCCAATCCGGAGCAAAACTGTTGGTGCCCCTTTCCACCCACACCACTGGTTTAGCACAGAGTGGCGCTTAGCAATGCTCTCAATCAAACCTGTTGCTAATGGTAGCGAAAGCGACCTCGGGGAAAGAAGGTGCCTGATCTGTCTGTTATTAATGTTCATATCTTCAGTTACGGACACAATAGTGAAATAAAACTACCAGGATCATGTAGAGCAGGTCAATACTAACATTTTAAGACCAAAGTGATAAGTCTGATAGCAGCATTTATGGAGAGAGGGGTGACAGTTTTCCAATGTAAAGCGAATTGGAGCCAGAGTCAATGGAGCTGGAAGTGCACCCATGGTTACTTCTTACTTGGAATGTGGCGGCTTGCAGGTTAGCTGGAATGATCCAGATGTGCAGCTCTATGGAGTTTAAAAAGACAGTGGAGCTCGTCCCGTATTACCACATGACATCACAAGGTGGAATGTTTTCCATCTGACAGAATAACTTAGCCTAAATATGCAAAGTTTGTGTGTTAAAAATATGTGAATGAAACAAAACATATGTTTTTGATGAGGAAAAAGCTTTATAACATAGATCAGAAAATAGCATAATATATCCTCTTTAACATTAGGCTAACTGAGAATTCTCTGAGCTATGGCAACAAGAAAAGCAATGCAGATGGAGTGTGGGTGGAGAGGTTGTTTGCTACGGGACAGAAATAAATACAAAACAGTAGTGATGATGCCTCTAGTGTTATTTATGGAAACAGCACTTGCAGTGGAAATTCAACAAAACACGACTGAAAAGATTGGACAAATGGGCACTGATTGAGCAGCTTTTGCCAGATCTCTTCACGCCACTTTAATTTGCCTTTGTCATCTTATCATGTTTGTGCTATCTTTGTGTGTCCAAGCCAAGTGGGAGGACCACAGGTAAAAGATTCACTCTTTCACAAAAATCTAACCTTGTTAGATAGAGAACAGCAGCATAACATTTCAGCAGTATGTTTGACAAAATATCTGAAAATACAACATTTCTGGTGGAGGCTTTGCAACTTGCTTGTCTCCATGAAGATGTTATTTCTCTGTCTGGAATGTTCCACAGTGTTGCATTCAAAGTCTTGTATTTATTCAGTTACACATGTTTTTATTGGAAAAGAATATGCTGAAACTTGGCATTCTGACAACACCTGCTTGCCTCCATGGAGATTCAAAGGTGTAATGCCATACTATGTAACTTTTCAGGAAAAGCAATAAAATCTCTATGCAGACACATGTAAAAAGTGACATTGTTTTGTATTGTGATATTTGTGTCATTGTTCATTTAGAAAACAAAAATAGTTTGATTATTCAGCTTTAGGTCAATATTTCCTGCAGCAGTGTAACACACATGATTATTTGTTATCATGACAGGCCTTTATTTGTCCTCAGAGGGGCACATTAGTGGACACAAAGTGTTGGGGTGCAAAAATAGCTTGTTGGTCCTGAGGTAGTTTTTGGGCGGTCCTGTGTGTCTGGTCTGGACAGTATGTGGCCCGAGGGCAGGGTCCCGCTGTCAGTCAGAGGAAGTCTGGACATTTTCCGTTCAGCTGTAAAATCCTCCTGTCCTGCTCTCACTGAGGAGGGCCATCTTCAGGTTTGAGTTTGTTAACAATAGCAAGAATGTGGATAATGATCTTTCTATAATCCTCAACATGGGGCTGGGTGATATGGCAAATGAATGAATCTATTTCTTCCCTCCGTCTGATCAATCAGTACTTCTGACTCAATACAAACCATTTTTATTTTTATTAATAACAAATGTAAACAAGAACAAGTCTTTTAATAAGTGCTCACTGCTCCAAACCATACATTGTATCTTTAGCTCATCAGCAATGAAATAACTGGATCTTGATTTGATTCAAATTCCATTAATTGCACAGAACTATCACAACAATATTTCCAGTTTAACTTTTCAACAAAACTGAACCAATCTAAATATCAGACTATCAACCATTCACAGGAGGCTGTTGTGTTATAAAAAGAATACATAATAACAATAATACAATAATAATAATAATGCAATAGTCTTAAAACTTTTCCAGATACTCATTGTTGCTCTATAGTTTTGTGCATTATTCATTCACTCCATACTCTGTGGTGGTAAGCTATCATTGTAGCCACAGCTGCCCTGGGACATACTATACAATTGAAATAACAGCCTGAAACCATAGTCATTGCATAAGATTTAGGGTCATCCAAACTAAATTTGGGTAGCTTAATTTTCAGAACCAAAATAATACTCCTTTATAATACTCCACTAAAGTAATACAAAAACCCAAGGCTTGACCATAGTAAAAAAAAAAAGATATACAACGATAGAAATTAGGTCCGAGCAGGTTAAATTGACTTGATATTTGGACTTTCTGACACATAAACCATTAGTCAAATGCTTGTTGACCTATGCGGTGCAAGGAGCTGGCCCTAAGTGTATGTTTGCATGTGTGTACCCGTCTGCTACTGTCAATACGGCCCAGTGTTTTTCTATGGAGCCACATGGGGCAGAGTCCTGTCAGCACTGTGGGTCTCAGCTCTCTCCCACCCGTCCTCTCCCCCTTCCTCCTCTCCCGTCTCTCCTTCCCTGTCGCGCTCCTCTCCTGCCTTTTGCCCCATAAACCTCTCAACACCAGCGCTTCTACGGCAAATGGGCTGCAGCAACCTGAAGGCAGCATTTGTAATTATCCCGGGACTTGCAGTGAAAGGCAAAGCCCATAAAGAAAAACAAGTCATAGGATTGGGGAATTTGTTCTGTCTATTTGACTCCAAATTCAAATACATACACTGTCAGGAACTATTTTTACAGTTGTGGTATTTCAGAGATATGTTAAATGTAACAATTGTTTTTCTGCCAAGTGATGTAATATTTGAAGAAGCAAGAATGCAAGCTACCAAATTTTGCATGCAACCAAAGAACAGATTTGGTTTAGGAAAGTCCCATCGTTACTTAACCAATATAAATATACTGTACTGATGTCTGAGTCATTGCATGAAGTCAGATAATGGGCATGGGAACAAGTTAGGAAGACACAACACCAGTATGAGAATGTGTAACACATTTTGAGTTACTCTTAACAAATGCATGGGTGACTCCTAATCGGTGCAGATTGGAGAGACACTACACAAATATCTGCCCAAGAACTGAACCAACAACCTTATGGATTTTATGTTTATGAAGTCTGTTCACTAAAACTTGAAAACTAGGCTAAATCCTGTAGCTCAGGATCTGGAGATGGGTTTCTCTCCATAGTTTTGAAGGATGCAGAATGACAGCGACAGTGAACTATAACTTAACCATCGTCCAGCCAGGTAATCTAATCAAAATAAAACACACTTATTTTGGACTGGACAAGAAAAGTCATTTTAAACAATGAGATCTATGTTTTGTAACAGTTTTTAGTTAAGGAATTCTTGTGACTGGACTGTAAATGTATGATGATGTACTGTGCTGCTGTCTTGGCCAGGACTCCCTTGAAAAAGAGATGAGTAATCTCAATGGGGCTTTCCTGCTTAAAAAAGGTTTAATTTCAATACATTTAGCTGCTTAGTAAGTTATTATGCAGCGCTGTTAGCCTGGACTGATTCATCAACCCTCTGATTAAAGGGCAAGCTGCTCCACCTACTACATTATCCATCCATTTTAGTAAAATTTAGTCTTTTACATGGGGCATTTAGAAACCATTAATGTTATAAGTGCTTTACAAAGAGGGGCAGTCTCAGAGGATTTCTGCTCAATGTCTCAACAATAACAGACAGAAGCAGAAGCAGTAACATGCGCCGCTCCATTAATCTCTGTCTGTCTCTGCACTTTAACACATGGCTGAGTGAGGCTGTGGCACCTGCAGCTGCAGTCCAGTCTTGGCCTAGTCCTGGCTCAGTCCTGGCTCAGGCCTGGCCTGGTCCTCTCTTACATAAACACAGGGATGAGAGTGAACAGTGAGCGCTCTGTTCAGACTGACTGGATTATTAACATGTTTACCAATTCACCTGAGACGCAGCAGGCTGGTCAACTCTACACTATATGAGACACCCGGAAAGACTAACTCTGCAAGACATCTGAAAATAAAATATTTAACTTAATACACTGATGAAATGTAGTAAGTTATATTTACATTTTCTGGGTCTATCCCATGGAAATATAATAAGATCTGGAAGATGAACCAAAGATGTATATTGTTTTCAATGGCTTGTGCTCACTGGCCCAAAAAGCCCAAAAATATTTTTTCTCCTGCAATACTAAATACTGGCCTAGCACCGCCCAACATGTGACTTTAGAAGCGTGCACTGCGTGATCAGTTCTGACCAATCAGAGTGATAGCTGCTAGAGCAAAGCTAGCACGGGCTCAGAGTGGAGCTAAATCTTACAAAGCTACCTTTTAGGGTTTAAAATTCTAAAAGGTTTATGTTGTGAAAATACAGAAGAATCCCTACAAAATCCAACCTTTGTGAAAGCTGTGGCTGCCCTGTCACCTGAACACAGGCAGTCTGATTTTTCAAAAAGTGCACTGTGCTCTATGGGAGCATTGTTTCTGGGCCGGTGTTCCCGGGATGTGCAGTACCTATAGAGTGACCAGTAGTCGATCTTGCCCTGGGAGAGTGTCTTATCCAATTCTTATTATAAATCCATGCTTTATACATATAAAACAAAGACTGATACAAAGTGCATCTTCTCTGTCAGCAAAACTGAAATAGTTTTTTCCACAAAAGCTTAAAAAAATGGTGCCATTATTCAACCAAACTGATTGCTATCAGTTGAAAGCACTTAAAACCAGAAGATTAATATGGGAAGTTTATGGAGCCATACAATCTTAACAAATTATGGCTGTAAATTAGCCAACATTTGTGGATCATAAATGTGGATGTTTCTTTCAAAGAAATCTCCAGTAGAGTTTACAGGCCCCTCCCTCCATCTGAAATCATGACATCATCAAATTCTACAAAGTGAACGCCATCTATTTGTCCACACTGCTTAGTTTGACTGTTTGTAGTGGTCACTAGTCCGAAATTTTTGCCAAACGCTGGACATGGATTTCTTTGAATTAAATGTGAGTTTATAAAAATATCTGTGCTCTGTCCTTAGTCATGTAGTGGTGTGTGTTTGTTGTGGTCAGTCTACAGCTGTACAATCTTTATCTCACACACCACATATTCACATGTGGGAAGAGTACGTAATTACCACAAATGAGTAATACAAGCTAAGTATAATTTACCCGGTGATTCATTTGATTTCAATCCAATACGAATTGCTTCTTGGTAAAATACTGATGGAGAGTTATACAGATGTTTGTTTGACATAGCTTTTCAGTCCTATTTTTTTTTTAAATGTGAATGTCTTGACCTATATAATGACCTGTATAACTTGATAACACCTTTTTTTCTCAACTTGTTATTAGACAGGGAAATAACCAGCGACAACAATTGTTTGAGCCAAGAATTATTACAAATGCTGAGTTTGGCAGGTGATATTGAGAAATGAATAACTCAGTATTTTTTTTTATTATCCCAAATTCCCAATGACAATATTCAGACATGAGCTAAAATGGAACAGTAAAAAAATCATGTTTGTGGTTTATGTATCACATAAAAAGTTTAACTTAGGGTTGTAAAATATGCAGAATTATCATTTACACTTTTTGTGTCCTTTTTAATAAGTTTTATCATAGACCATATAATCATTATTCTCATTTTAATCCTATGTGTAGCTTCTCTCATATAATAAATGATTTGATTTCCCACCTCTACCAGCACACAGTGTTCATGTGCGCTGATATCAAACCCTTTTGGCCACAGGGAAGTAATAACTTGACCTTTCAATGTTAGAAAAAAAAACAAACAAAAAAAACTTCTCAGGTTTTGTTGAAGATACACAGAGCAGGTTACATACAGCATAATTATGAGTTACATTTTTTCCCACATGGCTCAGAACTGCTTTAATAAACTTTTGTAAACAAGCAGACAAAACTCCAGATGGCATTGATCACTAGTTTAAAGAGTTTTTGTGGTGTACAAAGTTGCATTTTGTTTAATTCACACATGTTTAACACACAAACCCTGCATATTTAAGCTGAGCTCTTCTCTCAAACCGAAAACACTCTGTTCCACCTTGTGATGTCATGTAGTAATACAGGAAGTGCTCCACTGTGTTTTTAAACTCCATACACCTTCACTAGAATCATTTGAATAATTTCAGCCCTGGAATTGCCTATCTCTACTGAACTAAAGGTAAAAAGCAGCTGTTAACTAGAAAACTACTGCTACACTGTAGATGTAGATGGACTAATAATGCTGGGTTACGCAAACATGTGTGAATGAGACAAAACAAAACTCCAGGTATGTTTTGATGAAGTAACAACATTACAATATGGCTTAATGCTCACATAAGTCAGTTTTGTGTAATATAGGACCTTTAAGTTAAATTTGTACATGCATGGCAGCCTATTAGAATGGAAAATCAGCGATGCTTAACATGCTTGCCTGGTCTTTGGGGGACAATAGGTCTGAGTAATACAGCTGTAATCCCTGACAGACCATTTTTCCCACCCACAGAGGAGTTATCTGTGCTGCTGTCAGAGCGTCTGTCAGTACCTGTCCCTATCTTCCTCTCATCCATTACTCTCAGCTGTCATACTGTTGTTTCTCTTTCTCTCCTCCATCTTTGATCTATCACTCTCTTTAGCCAGTGAAGAACAATCTGGAAAAGTC